>NC_054470.1:190620122-190920122 GCF_017639515.1 Carcharodon carcharias
GGAGACCTTAAGCAAACAAGCCATGGTTTACTCCCCGCATGATAAACCCCCACCTGCTACTTGGTTAAAACCAGTGGCAGCGGGATGAGGTCTTTAAGTGGGTATTAATTGCTCTCTTAAGGGCTTCAATTGGCAGTGGGGTGGAAGGCCGACCATGAGTCTTCCTGCCACAGACTTGGTGGGAAGGTGGCAAGGTCTCCATCTGTCCCCAAATTCACCATGAAGGAGGCACAAGGTTCCACTCACAAATTTGACTGTCATCTTCTCTGCAATTGAATAGCCTGTCAAGACATACTTGTGCGCAGTGGTCACTCGGGAAAAGTAATGTAACATGTTCAACAACTATGGAATTGTGTGCTCAGCAAGGAGTTGATGCCTTCAGGAAAAGAGGGAAATGGAGGAAGTTAGTTGAAAACATTCTGAGGATGAAGCTCTTCTTTTCACAGCCAAGGATAATTTTTAGTTTTTTTTTTCACCCAGTGAGGGGGGTAAGGTCTGGAATGCACTGCCTGAGAGGCAGGTTCAATCCAAACATGCAAAAGGGAATTAGACTGTTATCTGAAAAGGAGGAATGTGCAGGGTTACAGGGAGAAACTGTGAGAATAACACCAGGTGAATTGATCATTTGAGGTGCCTGTACAGACACGATGGGCCAAATGGCCTCCTTCTGCGCTGTAACAATTCTGGGATTCTGGGATTCCCTGGCATAAATAGGAGACGATGGAAGAATAAACTTGATACTGCATCGGCACATTCCTGTTAACATTCTGTTATTTTCCTAGGTGCTTTGGCATGAAAAAGGGCTAATTAAAAATCTTGTAGTAAAAGAACCATTAGTGACCACAGTATGATAGAATTTTGCTTTATGTTTGAAAGTGAGGTGTTTCACTCTGAAACAAGGGTGTTAAAGTTGAATAAAGGAAATTATGAAGGCATGAGGGACAAGTTGGCTGAGGTGGATTGGAAAATACATTAAAAGATATGACTGTACATAGGCAATGGATAGTCTTCAAAGAACTATTACATAGTTTACAGCACCTATTCATTCCTTCAAGGTGCAAAAATGCCAAAAAAGTCAGTCAACTGTGGCTGACAAAGGAAGTTAAGGATTGCATAAGATTAAAAGAAAAGGATTATAAAGTTGCCAGAAGCAGTAGTAAATTGGGAGGGTTTTAGAATACAGCAAAGGAAGACCAATAAACTGGTAAAGAAAGGGAGAATAATATGAATACAATCTAACAAAAAACATAAAACAGACTGTAAAAGTATAGGTATGTAAAAAGGAAGCGTTTGGCTAAGACAAATGTGGGTCCATTAAATTCATGATGGGGGATAGAGAAATAGCAGAGAAACTACATGATTACTTTGTGTCTGTTTTCATTGAGGAAGATACAGAAAATCTCCCAGATTTAGAGATCCAAGGGATTAGGGAGAATGAGGAATTGAAGGAAATTAGTATAAGAAAGAAGGTTGCATGAGAGAAATTAATGGGACTGGAATTTGCTAAGTCCCCAGGACCTGATATTCTGCATCTCAGATTGTTGAAAGAGGTTGCCATAGAGGTAGTGGATGCATTGGTGATCATTTTCCAAAATTCAAAAGATTCAATCCTGAAGATTTGAAGGTAGCAAATGTCACCCCACTATTTAAGAAGGGAAGGAGAGAGAAAACAGGGAACTACAGACCTGTTAGCCTTACATCAGTAATAGGGAAAATGCTAGAATCTATAATAAAGGATGTGATAAATGGATACTTGGATAATCATGATCTGATTGGACATAGTCAGCATGGATTTGCGAATGGGAAGTCATGTTTGACGAACTTGTTGGAGTTTTTTGAGGATGTTACTCACAAAATTGATAGAGAGTCATTTGACGTAGTATACTTGGATTTTCAGATGCTTTTGATAAAGTCCCCTACAGGAGGTTGATTAGCAAAATAAAAGCACTTGGGATAGGAGGCATTGTACTGGCATGGATTAAGGATTGGCTACCAGGTAGAAAACAGAGAGTAGGAATAAATGGGTCATTCTTGTGTTGGCAGGCTGTGACTGGTGGGGTACCACAAGGATCAGTGCTTGGGCCCCAGCTGTTCACAATATATATCAATGATTTGGATGTGGGGACTAAATGTAATATTTCCAAGTTCACAGATGATATCAAGCTAGGTGGGAATGTGTGTTGTGAGGAAGATGTAAAGCAGCTACAGGAGGATTTGGACTGACTTAGTGAGTGGGCAAGAACATGGCAAATGGTATACAATGTACAAAAATGTGAGGTTATCCACTTTGGTAGAAGGAACAGATGTGCAGATGATTTCCTAAATGGTAAGAGATTAGAAAGTGTAGATGTAGAAAGGGACCTGGGTGTCCTTGCCCATAAGTCATTGAAAGCTAACATGCAGGTGTAGCAGGCAATTGGAACAGCTAATGAAATGTTAGCCTTTATCACAAGAGGATTTGAGTACAGGAGTAGTGAAGTCTTGCTTCAGTGGTCTCGAAGCTTGGTTAGACTGCACCTGGAGTATTGTGTGCAGTTTTGGTCCCCTTACCTCAGAAAGGATATTATTGCCATAGAAGGAGTGCAACGAAGATTCACCAGACTTGTTCCGGGGATGGCAGGACTGTCTTATGAAGGGAGATTGGGCAAACTCGGCCTGTATTCTCTGGAGTTTAAAGAATGAAAGGTGACCTAATTTGAAATGTACAAAATACTTAAAGGGATAGACAGGGTAAATGCAGATAAGCTCTTTCCCCTGCTTGAGGGGTCTAGAACCAGGAGACACAATTTCAAAATAAGGGGGAAGCCACTTAGGACTGAGATGAGGAGAAATTTCTTTACTCAGAAGGTTGTGAATCTTTGGAATTCTCTACCCCAGAGTGCCATAGAAGATCAGTCATTGAGTATGTTTAAGGTAGAGATTGATAGGTTAACAATAACCTAAATGGTTGTGGGGATAGTGCGGATAAAAGGCATTGAAGTGTTTGATCAGCCATGATAGTATTAAGACCATAAGACATAGGAGCAGACGTAGGCCATTCAGCCCACCGAGTCTGCTCTACCATTCAATTAGATCATGGCTGATTTGATAATCCTCAACTCCACTTTCCTGCCTTTTCCTCATAATCCTTGAATCCCTTACTGGCTAAAAATCTGTCTATCCCAGCCTTGAATATACTTAACAACCCAGCCTCTATAGCCCCCTGAGGTAAAGAATACCACAGATTGACTACCTTCTGAGAGAAGAAATTCCTCCTCATCTCTGTTTTAAGTGGGCAGCCCCCTTATTCTGAGATTATGCCCCCTGGTCCTAGACTCTCCCACAAGAGGAAACAACCTCTCAGCATCTACCCTATCAAGCCCCATAAGAATCTTATATGTTTCAATATGGTAGCCTCTCATTTGTCTAAACTCCACTGAGTACAGGTCCAAATGATTCAACCTCTCCTCATAAGAAAATCACTTCATCCCCGGGATCAATCTAGAGAACCCTCTCTGGACTGCCTCTAATGCCAGTGCTTGTTTCCTTAGATAAAGGGACCAAAACTGTTTATAGTATTCTAGGTGTGGTATAACTAGTGCCTTGTATAGTTTTGGGAAGATCTCCCTATTTTTATACTCCATTCCATTTGCTTTACCTATTACCTACTGAAACTGTATGCTAGCTTTTTGGGATTCATGCACGAGGACCCCCAAATCCCTCTGTGCTGCAGCTTTCTTCAGTCTTTCTCCATTTACGTAATATTTAGCTCCTCTATTCTTCCTGCCACAGTGCATAACCTCACACTTTCCCACATTATATTCCATCTGCCATGTTTTTGCCCACTCACTTAACCTGTCTCTATCCCTCTGTAGATTCTTTGTATCATCCTCATCACTTGCCTTTTGTGTCTTCCACAAACTTGATGATAGTACATTCATTTCCCTCATCCAAGTCATTCATATATATTGTAAATAATTGGGGCCCCAGCACTGATCCCTGTGGCACTCCACTAGTTACAGGTTGCCATCCTGAAAATGCCCACCGTATCCCAACTCTCTGTCTTCTGTTAGTTAGCCAATCCTCTATCCATGCACATATACTACCCCCAACACCATGGGCTCTTATCTTATTAAGTAGCCTTATGTGTGGTACCTTATTGAACGCCTTTTAGAAATCCAAATATATTACATCTACTGGTTCCCCTTTATCTATCCTGCTTGTTACCTCCTCAAAGAATTTTAATAACTTTGTGAGGCATGATGTCCCCTTCATGAAGCCATGCTGACTCTGCTTGATTAGATTATGCATTTTTAAATGCTCTGCTATTACATCCTTCATAACAGACTCCAACATTTTCCCAATGACAGATGTTAAGCTAACTGGCCAGTAGTTACCTGTTTTTTGTCTCACTCACTTTTTGAATAAGGGTGTTACATTGGCAGTTTTCCAATTCTCTGGGACTTTTCCAGAACCTAAGGACTCTTGGAAGATTACTACCAGTGCATCCACTATCTCTGCAGCTATTTCCTTTAATATCCTAGAATGCAACCCATCAGGTCCAGGTGACTTATCAGCCTTTAGCCCCATTACTTTCCCTAGTACTTTTTCTCTCGTGATAGTTATTATATTTATTTCCTCCCCCCACCCCCTTTTGCCCCATGATTTTTTTAGTATTTTTGGTATGCTATTAGTATCTTCTACCATGAAGACTGATGCAAAGTATTTATTCAACTCCTCTGCCATTTCCTGGTTCCCCATTATTATTTCCCCAGCCTCATTCTCTAAAGGGCCTATATTGAGTTTGGCCTCTCTTCCTTTTTATATGTTTACTGTCCATTTTTATATTATGTGCAAGTTTACCCTCAAAGTTTATTTTCTCCCTCTTTATTTTTTTTGGTCATCTTCTGTTGGTTTTTAAAACATTCCCAATCCTTTGACTTACCACTAATCTTTGCCACATTATATGTGTTTTCTTTCACTTTGATACTATCCTTAATTTCTTGTCTTATTAAGTAACCATGGTTGGTTTATCTCCTTCCTACAATCCTTCTTCCTTACTGGAATATATCTTTGTCGTGAACTATTTTCTTAAACGTCTGCCTTTGTTCATCAACCCATCTTTTCTGCTAAACTCCTTTCCCAGTCCACTCCAGCTAACTCTGTTCTCATTCCTTTGTAATTACCCTTATTTAAGTTTAGCACAGATGTTTCCAAACTAAGTTTCTCACTCTCAAACTGAATGCTAAATTCGCGGTTGGATGCACAACATATTGTTCTAGGAAACTGTCCCGATTACACTTGCTCGTGGCAACCTCTGCAAATTTGATTTTCCCAATCTACCTGGAGATTAAAGTCATGATTAATATACTGCCTTTTTTATATGCCCTCATTATTTCTTGATTTATTCTCTGTCCGGCAGCATAGCTATTGTCAGGGGGCCTATAGGCTACTCCCATCAGTGTCTTCTTTCCCTTGTTATTTACTACCTCCATCCATAAAGATTCCACATCTTCTGATCCAAGATCATTTCTTGCTATCATACTTATTCCATCTTGTACTAACCAAAGCTATCCCACCACCCTTTCCTTCCTGCCTGTCCTTTCGAAAAGTCACATGCCCCTGAATATTTAGTTCCCAGCTTTGATCTCCTTGTAACCATGTCTCCGCAATGACTATACGATCATACTCATTAATCTCTATTGAGTGGTGGAGCAGTCTCGACAGGCTGAATGACCTTCTCTTGTAACTATATCCTATGGAACAGGGCGGGTGGTGGTGGGGAATTAAAATGTTATCCCTGTGAGTTGAATGCTCATGTGATTCTGTCCTGCAAGATAGCATATTAAAATTATTAATTTGGCTCAATAACTTGTATACCTCTCTCTGAATCAGAAGATTGTGGTTCAAGTCCTGCTTCAGGGCCTTATACTTCAGTACAGAACTGAGGAAATGCTGCATTGTCTGAAGTGAGGGCCCATTCATTTGTTCATGTGAACATAAAAGAATCCATCATACTATTTTGATAGAGCAATGGAGTGCTCACTAATACCCCAGCCAACATTTATCCCTCAGTCACCATAACTAACTGACAAAACCATCATTTATCTTGTTTGCTGTTGTAAAACATTCTGCATAAATTGTTTGCCGACATAACAACAATAGATGCACTTCAGAAGTAAATTCACTGATTGTGTACCAGTCTGCAATGTCTTGAGGCAGTGAAAGTTTAAACATACAAAAAACTGCTTCAAATTTCACTGCAGCAAAACCTTTGTCATAGGTGAGCCTAACATATGACTCCAAATATGTTTGCTGTTTTATTGTGTTCAATTTGCAAATAGATACTGTGACTGAATAAAGTATAGCCTTATCATATTCATGTCAAGATCTTTATAACTCACTCTACATGTCTTCATTAAAATGAATTAGCATTTCTTTGCTATTTGGGAGCGTTTGATAGAAAACTGTACAAGTAAAGATTATTTTCTTACAATCATGGAGTTTTACCACACTCGACCCCCAACTAGAATGGAGCTTGAATCCTTGAACTTTCAGTTAATGGTCAAGAGTGCTACTACCACTGAACTAAGGCAGACAGGCAGCCCTCCAAGGCTGAGGTTTAAGGATTATGTTGGATCAGAGCAGAGGATCCTTTACTATGTGTTTAATCAAATTTGTACATGACAGTGCAATAAAAACAGAAAATGCTGGAAGCACAACAGGCCTGTAACTCTCTGGAAAAGGAAATACAGTTTATGGTCTTAGCACTGGTATAGTAGGATGTTAGTAGGATCTCCTTTCAAAGGCTGATGAACATGCTATGTATTTTCAGCACCTTCTGTTAAATTTCAGATTTTTAACATTCATAGTGTTTCCGTTCTATAACTCTGAATGCTGTACAGGCCAGGATAGTTCCACGTTCAATCGCTGTCTATGCCAGAATTCTCATCCAGTAATAGCTACAGTAAGTGTGCAAACTGGGTACCACAATCACACATGAAATGAGTCAACTGCTTTGGACAAAAGAGAAAAAAATTATAACCGTGGTGAGCATATAGGCATTGGCACAGCAGTGTGATGTCAGGGATGGAAATTATATAAGAGAATTGAAATACTGCAACTAATTCCATTGGGACAGAAAAGGCTGCAAGGAGATTTAATTGACTTCTTTTTAAATTACGAAGAGTTTTGATAGAGTGAATAGCAAAAGATTATTTCCTCTGGTTGAGAAGTCAGTGACACAGGGTCATGAATTTAAAATTGTTATGAAGTGTAATTTCTTTACAGAGTTGTTGGAGCTAGGAATGCTTTGCCACAGGGAGCAGTTGAAGCAGAGACCTTTATATTGTTTAATTGAAAATTGGATAGACATCTGAAAAGTGGAGAAAGGCACAGAGCTATGGGAAGAGGCAAGGCCAGTGGGATTAGTTTTGGATTACAGGATTAATGAGCTGATAGGCTGAATGGTCTTCTGTGCTGTAAACTTCTGTGGTTCCAAGGGAGGTTATGTGATAAGGCACGCACGTACACGCAAACATACAGCTATTTCTATATTACACCATAAATGTTTGTGTAACTAATCACAAAGTTGACCTTCAGCTTTTGACAATTCATACTCACTTTGGCTAAATCCAGAAATTTGTGTTTAAACGTTGGCGCCATTTGCATTGCCCGAATTTCACGGATCAGCTCTGACTTTTTCCTAATTTCTTCATTGACCTTCTCCAAGGCCTGCTGAAGCATTTCTTCTGTTTCCTTATTCAACTCCTTAGCTGAAAAAAATATTGTCAATCACAAGTACTCACTAATTATCAGCACCATTGTCTAGTTATCTCAGGACAAAGCCAGCCAGCATTATAATATAATTTATCAGGTCTATTAGTAATTAGAAATCATATGATATGCAACTACTATACAAAATATGTACATTTATATATACCAGTGATTTTTCAAGTGGTAAGTCATAGGACACTTCCTCCTACCTCTCCCTGGACCATGACCCCACCACTGAATATCGAGCCATTGTTTCTAGGACTGTCACTGACCTCATCTCCTCTGGGGATCTTCCTCCTACAGCTTCCAACCTGATAGTCGCCCAACCTCGGACGGCCCGCTTCTATCTCCTACCCAAAATCCACAAACAGAACTGCCCCGGTAGACCGATCATCTTAGCTTGCTCCTGCCTCACAGAACTCATTTCTCGTTATCTTGACTCCCTTCTCTCTCCCCTTGTCCAGTCCCTTCCCACCTACATCCGTGATTCCTCTGACACCTTACGTCACATCAACAATTTCCAGTTCGCCGGCCCCAACCGCTTCCTCTTCACCATGGACGTCCAATCCCTCTACACCTCCATCCCCCACCAGGATGGTCTGAGGGCCCTTAGCTTCTTCCTCGAACAGAGGCCCGAACAATCCCCATCCACCACTACTCTCCTCCGTCTGGCTGAACTTGTTCTCACACTGAACAATTTCTCCTTCAACTCCTTTCACTTCCTCCAAATAAAAGGTGTGGCTATGGGTACCCGCAGGGGCCCCAGCTATGCCTGTCTCTTTATGGGGTATGTGGAACATTCCTTGTTCCAGTCCTACTCCGGCCCCCTTCCACAACTCTTTCTCTGGTACATCGATGATTATTTGGGTGCTGCTTCATGCTCTTGTCGGGACTTGGAAAAATTTATTAATTTTGCTTCCAATCTCCACCCCTCCATCATTTTCACTTGGTCCATCTCTGACACTTCCCTTCCCTTCCTTGACCTCTCTGTCTCAATCTCTGGTGATAGACTGTCCACCAATATCCATTACAAACCTACCGACTCCCACAGCTACCTCGACTACAGCTCCTCACACCCCGCTTCCTGTAAGGACTCCATCCCATTCTCTCAGTTCCTTCGCCTCCGTCGCATCTGTTCTGATGATGCTACCATCAAAAACAGTTCCTCTGACATGTCCTCCTTCTTCCTTAACCAAGGTTTTCCACCCACGGTCATTGACAGGGCCCTCAACCGTGTCCGGCCCATCTCCCGCGCATCCGCCCTCACGCCTTCTCCTCCCTCCCAGAAACATGATAGGGTCCCCCTTGTCCTCACTTATCACCCCACCAGCCTCCGCATTCAAAGGATCATCCTCCGCCATTTCCGCCAACTCCAGCATGATGCCACCACCAAATACATCTTCCCTTCACCCCCACTATCGGCATTCCGTAGGGATCGTTCCCTCCGGGACACCCTGGTCCACTCCTCCATCACCCCCTACTCCTCAACCCCCTCCTATGGCACCACCCCATGCCCACGCAAAAGATGCAACACCTGCCCCTTTACTTCCTCTGTCCTCACCGTCCAAGGGCCCAAACACTCCTTTCAAGTGAAGCAGCATTTCACTTGCATTTCCCCCAACTTAGTCTACTGCATTCGTTGCTCCCAATGTGGTCTCCTCTACATTGGAGAGACCAAACGTAAACTGGGCGACCGCTTTGCAGAACACCTGCGGTCTGTCCGCAAGAATGACCCAAACCTCCCTGTCGCTTGCCATTTTAACACTCCACCCTGCTCTCTTGCCCACATGTCTGCCCTTGGCTTGCTGCATTGTTCCAGTGAAGCCCAACACAAACTGGAGGAACAACACCTCATCTTCCGACTAGGCACTTTACAGCCTTCCGGACTGAATATTGAATTCAACAACTTTAGGTCTTGAGCTCCCTCCTCCATCCCCACCCCCTTTCTGTTTCCCCCTTCCTTTTGTTTTTTCCAATAAATTATATAGATTTTTCTTTTCCAACCTATTTCCATTATTTTTAAATAATTTTAAATCTTTTATGCTCCCCCCACCCCCACTAGAGCTATACCTTGAGTGCCCTACTATCCATTCTTAATTAGCACATTCGTTTAGATAATATCACCAACTTTAACACCTATGTGTTCTTTTGTTCTGTTGTTTGTGACATCTTTTGATGATCTGCTTCTATTAGTTCTGTCGAAGGGTCATGAGCACTCGAAACGTCAACTCTTTTCTTCTCCGCTGATGCTGCCAGACCTGCTGAGTTTTTCCAGGTAATTCTGTTTTTGTTTTTGCTTCTATTACTGCTTGTTTGTCCCTACAACCACACCAACCCCCTCCACTTCTCTCTCTCTCCCCCCACCAAACCCCACCCCCCACCCCCCCAACAACACACCTTAAACCAGCTTATATTTCACCCCTTTCTTGGACTCACTCAAGTTCTGTCGAAGGGTCAAGAGGACTCAAAACGTCAACTCTTTCCTTCTCCGCCGATGCTGCCAGACCTGCTGAGTTTTTCCAGGTAATTCTGTTTTTGTTTTGGATTTCCAGCATCTGCAGTTTTTTTTGTTTTTATTTTAGTCATAGGATATATTGATTTTGATGAAAGAGCTGTCATACTACATAACTACAATATTATTTAAAATAAAAACAGAAAATGCTGGAAATACTCAGGTCAGGCAGCATCTGTGGAGTGGGAAATAAAGTTACTGTTTCAGATTGATGGCCTTTCATCAGAATTCTGCTTTACAATATTATTTAGTCAAATTCTGTTTTCATTACCTAAGACTTTGGTATGGTAGCTAAATTTGCCGCTGACACCAAGATAGGTAGGAGAGTAAGTTGTCAAAATGATGTAGTTTACAAAGGGATTGGTTAATTGAGTGGGCAAAATTTTGGCAAATGGAGTATAATGTGGGAAAATGTGAACTTATCTACTGTGGCAGAAAGAATATAGAATAAAACATTATACTATTTAAATAGAGTGAGATTGCAGAACTCAGGGGTACAGAGGAATCTGGGTATCCTGGTGCATGAATCACAAAAAGTTAGTACGCTGGTAGCAGGTGATTAGAAAGGCAAATAGAATGTTGGCATTTATTGCAAGGGGAATAGAATATACAAGTAGGGAAGTTTTACTGCAGCTGTACAAAACCCTGGTGAGCCCACATCTGGAGTATTGTGTACAGTTTTGGTCTCCTTATTTGAAAAGGGTTATAATTGCATTAGAAGCAGTTCAGAGAAGGTTCACCTGGCTCATTCCTCTGATGAAGGGCATATCCTATGAAGAAAGGTTTACCGGTTGGACTCTATCCATTGGCTTTTAGGAGAATGAGAGGTAATCGTATTGAAACATACCCACACCTGCACGCTGAGCGAAATATAGCAGGTAATGATGTCGGACGAGCATCCCGATGTCATTGTGCACTCATGCGATTTTTTTGGTTGGCGCGCGCATGCGCGGGAGAGTCAGCAGCATGCCCACCAACTATTAAGAGGTCTATTAAGGCCATTAATGTATTAATTAACCTGGATTTTTTGCTGTCCATTCAACTTTTCGGTTGGTGGGCAGGCAAATTGGCCAGGCGGCCTTTGGATTTTTATGGAAACCTCGTCCAAGGGGATTTCCGATCATGAGGTTTAAAAAATTAATTTAAAAAAAATGTTTGGGCAGAATTTTTATCATCAATATGTTTAGGTGACTGATTCTTATGGGTGGAAATATTTTTCAGAATTTCATGATGTTTAATTTTGGCTTTAAAATTCTTCAGATCCCTGAGGCAGCTCTCTGGCTTCAGAAAGCTTTCATTCCGCGCTCCCCCATGCCTGTACTGACTTCAGCACTCGCCCTCCTCCCGCCCCCACCCCAGCAGCGCTGGGCCTTTCAGCGTGCCTTTCATGCTGGCTGGCCGTTAATTGGCCAGCCAGCGTAAAATCGCGGTCGGGGGCCAATCATGGGTGGCGGTCTGTTTCCCAGCCACTCCTGGGCCCATCCACTGCGCCCGCCTGATGATTCGAAAATCTTCCCCATTACTTCTGAATTCAGTGCACACATATTCTCGTAATAAATACAAATGGCAAAACCATTGTGATAACACGACTAAGTTTCCCTTGTGGAGTTGGTCCGTCTGGCACACATCATCTGCCACGTCATAACAAATTGGGGCTCATCCGGGATATTTGAAATTCCTTAATTAATCTGGGGTTGGTGAATCTTAAGGTTATGAGTACGAGAAGCACACGAGGAATTCAGGAGTTAGTGTGAGCAGTTTTAATGCAGTGAGACTACAAAAATGGCTGTATCCATGGCTAAAACCTTTTTGGAAGTAGAGGATATAAGTCTGATTGGGTTACAAGAAGTATCTAAGGGTAAGTTAACAGAATTGGCAGTTAAGTTGCAGTTGGGGTTACCTGTAGGGGCAAAGAAAGCAGACATAGTGGAAGTGATAGCACAGCATTTGAGGTTGGAAGTGAGACCTGTCACGAGTGAGTCACAGCTGGAGGTAGAGAAACTTCTCTTACAATTGAAGAAGTTGGAATTTGAGCAAACAATGGAAATGAAAAAAAATTGAACTAGAGGAAACAGAAAAGGAAAAAGAAAAAGAAAGGGCAGTGGAGGAAAACGAGAAAGTATTTCAAAGAGAAATGGAAATGCAAAAACTCGCTCTCCAGAGATACAAGTTAGTAATGGAGGAAAGAGAGAAGGACAAAGAAAGAGAAGACTGTAAAAAGCTGAACTTTAAAAAAGAAATCTCAGATGCTGAGGAAGGCTCTGATGGTGAAAAAACCTTCAACCTAAAACCCAGTGGGGAGATGTTTAAATTTGTGCAAGCTCTTCCGAAGTTTGAAGAAAGGGATGTAGGAGTGTTCTTTATTTCATTTGAGAAGATAGCTGAGCAGATAAAATGGCCATAAGAAATCTGGACATTGCTTTTACAGTCTAGGTTGGTGGGTAGAGCTTTGAGGTTTATGCTTCACTGTCAGAAGTGTCGGTGGATTATGATGCAGTAAAAAAGGCTATTCTGAGTGCGTATGAGTCAGTTTCTGAGGCATACAGGCAGAAATTTAGGAATATAAGATAACAGCCTGAGCAAACTTATATTGAGTTTGAGAGAGTAAAAGAAAGTAATTTTGATCGGTGGATATGGCATTAAACATCTCAACTCTTAGGGAAGTAATTCTTTTGGAAGAATTCAAAGATTCAATTCCTTTGCTAGTGGGAACTCATATGGAGAAACAGAGGTTTAAAACGGTAAGACAAGCAGCAGAGATAGTTGATGATTATGAGTTAGTTCATAAATCTAAACCTTTTCTTCATCAGCTTGTTAAATCAGAGAGGGATAGAGAGTGGGAAGATGAAAGGAAGGTAGGTAGTCAGGGAAGTAGTTGGAAATTCTCAGGAAGTTTTTTCTCAGACTAAAAATGAAGGTGCTGAGGGTAGAAGTGACACTCGAAAATTGAGTTGTTTTCATTGTTATAAGGTAGGGCACATGAAGTCAATGTGGTGGAAGTTACAGGGAAAATCTGTTGTAATAATTGGATGCAGAAAAGTTATGGAAGTAAAAGTACAGCGGGTTCTGAGGTCCAGGCACAAGAAAAACCAGTAGTTTGTGTACAGATAAAGCAGGAAGAATCAGTGATAGGTAAAGAAGTGGGAATGTGTTCACAATTTACCAAAGGGAGCTCTGAAGAGCACGTTGCAGAACTGTTTAAAGATTTTGTATGTGAAGGGGAAGTCTTTCCATGTGTGCAGGGTGGAACAGGTAAATATATTAACATTTTAAAAGACACAGGGGCTAGTCAATCTTTTGTGTTATGGGATAGTGATATTTGTTGTTCAAAGGGAGTATTGCAGGAAAAGGTGGTAATAAGTGTGGTTCATGAAGGTGCTAAACCTATTCCATTGTGGAAGGTAAATTTAAAGAGTAAGTGGAAATCAGGTAAGGAGATTGTTGGAGTAGTGGAAACATTGCCCATTGTAGGGGTTCAATTTATTTTAGGTAATGATGTACCAGGTTCACAGATGTGGATGATGCCTTTGGTAGTTGAGCAACCTGCAGAGGTGCACTTGACAGAGGCGTTGTCGACAGAGCATCCTGGACTGTTTCCAGATTGTGGAGCAATGAGATTACAAGCTCACAGGTTGAAACAGGGAAAAAAGAATGTTAAAAGGCAGGGAAAAGGTATTGAAGTTCAATTAGCTGATGGTCATGAAGCTATTAACGTATATAATATTATTGGAAATATTTTTCTTTTAAAATAGAGGTTTAGTCCGTGGTTGTATCTTAATTGGATTAAAGCCAGCTAGTCTGGGTGCTTTGATGTGCACTAGCTTTGAGATGTAAGAGAGGTAGAGTGCATTTGCATTTTTTGAATAAAGCATTCAAGAAGGCAAGTGAAATTTGGCACCTAGCTAGCAGAGACCAAGCAATATGTTTATATTACTAATAAAACTGGTAGTATGAAAGGGGTTTTATTGTTAGAAGAGGCTGGAGATACAATGAGAATGTAAATTCAATGAGCTGTGCTAGGTATAACTTCAACAGTTATTGTGTGTGCAGAACTGAGGCAATGTGAGATCAAAGTAGCTGTAAGCCTCCAACTCTCTGCACAGGAATCAAAGTGAGAGGAACCTCGTTTTGAATTTGTAAAGTGAAAGTGCTTTGCCTGTTGTCTGGTTATGTTTATGGGTTGCTGTTGCCTTAATGGTGATTAGTTTGGGAATTTGTTATAAGTTATGATAGTAGTAATTTGTAGCCATATGTATATACTTAACTAGTGTAAATTAATAAAATGTTTCATTTAGTTTAATATAAAGCCTCTTGAGAACTGGTGGTCTGAATCCTGAATTTAGAGTTGCATCACAAACATACCACTTTAAAACATAGGTTATAACAGTTGTTTAAAGTTTCTCTCAGGGATTTTTAAATAACTCAGCTTTACCAACTGCTCTGGTCTCATAACACTGATACTATTTTTGATAAGATTGTTCGGGGAGAAAGAATGGAGGAGAATGAAGTTGAAGTGTTCAGTTCAGTTGGTAGAGTTACAAGAAAAAGATCCACGAATAAAGCAGTTATATCAGACAGCTATATCAGAAATAGAGGCAGAATGTATTCCAGAATGTTATTACCTTAAAGGTAATGTGTTAATGAGGAAGTGAAGACATATCAAGTTTCAACAGATGAAAAATGGATGGAAGTGCATTAGATTGTTATACCATCGGGTGAGATACTGAGAGTAGCTCATGAAATTCCATTAAGGAGACATTTAGGAATTAGGAAAGACATAGGTGAAAATATACAAACATTTTTATTAGCCTGGATGCATAGAGACATAGTCAAATTCTGTAGAACATGTCATACATATCAGGTGACAGGGAAACCACAAGCAGTGATTAAGCCGCAACCTTTAATTCCAATTCAAGCATTTGAGGAAACTTTTACTAGAGTCATGATTGATTGTGTACGACCCCTCCCTAAGACTAAAAGTGGAAATCAGTACTTGCTGACAAGAATGGATGTGTCTACAAGGTTTCCTGAAGCAATACCGTTGCAAAATATTACAGCAAAGAGAATTGTGGAAAAGTTGACTAAATTTTTTACAAGAGATGGTTTGCCAAAAGAAATACAATCAGATCTGGGTTCAAATTTCGTATCACAGCTGTTAAAGGAAGTAATGAGCAGATTGGGCATAAAATAGTTGAAATCAACGGCTTACCACCCTGAATCACAGGGTGCTTTGGAAAGATGATGTCAAGCTTTAGAAACCATGATGAGGGCTTACAGTCAAGACTATCCAAAGGATTGGGACAGGAGAACTCCATTCTTGTAATTTGCTATTAGGGATGATCCTAATGCATCAACTGGATTTAACCCTTTTGAATAAGTCTATGGTCATGAGTTAAGGGGACCACTGAAGTTGATTCATGAGAAATTAGTGGGTCAAAATTCAGAAACTACTCTCCTGGATTATGTATCAAACTTCAAAGGAAGATTGAACAAAGCATGTGAATTAGCCAGGGAACATTTAAAGATATCACAGCAAGTGTTGAAAATGAAGATGGATAGGAGAGCCACAGCTCATAATTTCATTGCTGGGGAAAATGTGTTAGTTTTGTTACCAATACTGGGTGAATCATTAAAGGCAAGGTTTAGTGTGCCTTATAGGGTTGAAAAGAAATTGAGTGAAGTAAATTATTTAATAAATACTCCAGGTAGAAGAAATCAAAGGGTGTATCATGTAAATATTCTTTAAAAGTACTTTGACAGGGAAGAGATGGAGGCATTATTGGTGCTGGATAAGGAGAAAGTGGTAGAAAAGAGGGATTCTGAAATTAAGTTTCCTCTAATAAAATTGGATAATGAGGGGGGTACTTAAAAATTTAAATGTAATATTGAGTTACCTTCCAGACAAGTGTCAAAGTGATTTGGAGAAGCTATTGCAGTCACACAAAGCTATTTGTGGGAATAAGCCGGGGGGTACAAATTTAGCTACATGTGATGTATGTGTAGGCGCTTCATTTTCAATAAGATTAAATCCAACAAAGTTATCACAAGTACAAAAAGAAATTGAATTCATGCTTCAAAATGACACCATTGAGTCTAGTTGCAGTAACTGGAGTGCACTTATTCTGATGGTACCGAAACTGGATTCAACACAAAGAATATGTGTGGATTATCGAAAGGTGAATGCAATGAATAAAGTGAATTCATTTCCTATACCATGGTTGGAAGATTGCAATGAGAAAGTGGGACAATCAAAGTTTGACTTGCTAAGAGGATATTGTCAAGTACCGTTATCAGAGAGAGCAAAAGAGATATCGGCTTTTGTGATGCCAGATGGACCATATCAGTTTAAAGTCATGCCGTTTGGTATGTAAAATGTACCAGCAACATTTCAAAGATTAACAAAGTAATTGCAGGTCTAAGCAATTGTGCTGTTTATATTGATGATTTGATAGTTTTCAGTCAAAATGGGAGGAGCATTTACAACATTCGGAAGAATTAGTTAATCAACTGCAAGAAGCTAATTTGGTGATGAACTTAGCTAAAAGTGAGTTTGCAAAAGTGCAAGTTACATATCAAGGCCACACCATTGGGCATGGTAAGGTGGCTCCGAGAGATGTGAAAATCAAAGCCATCGTGGATTTCTCTGTGCCTACAACAAAATGAGAAGTTTTGAGATTTCTGGGCATGAGTGAGTTTTACCGGAAATTTTTACCCAACTTTAACAGATTGGTTGCTCCATTGAATTATTAAAAAAGAACAAAAAGTTTCAATGGACTCAGGAGTGTCAGAAAGCATTTGACAGTTTAAAAAATGTTTTGACTACGACACCAGTTTTGGCAGTACCTAAACATGCCAAACAATTTAAGTTGGCCGTTGATGCAAGTGATGTAGGCTTTGGGGCTGTGCTGTTGCAAGACAGTGAAACTGGAATTGAGAAACCGAAAGGCTATTTTTCACGGAAATAGAATGTACAACAGAGAAAATATTCAACGATCGAAAAGGAGACTCTGCATCTGGTGTTAGTGTTGCAGCATTTCAAGGTTTATGTTGCAAACAATTCGTCAGACACAATTGTTTATACAGACCACAATTCTTTAAAATTTCTGGATAGATTTTGAGACTGAAGTACAAGGCTGTTCAGATGGAGTTAATTACTGCAACCATTTAATTTGTGGATTATACATGTGGCTGGATGAGAAAATCTAATTGTAGACACATTGTTGAGAGTTTAAAGCTGAAAGGGAAATTGAACATTTAAAATCTGGGCACTGGACTGAAATGACCTCTGTTAATACCAAGAATTTATATATATATTGTTATGTTAATGCATGTTATCTGGTAATGTGATAGTTTGGGTACATAGATGAGTATAGTAGGGAGTGTAAGATGGGTTAAGAAAATGAAGCCATCTTTTAATATTATGATGGTTCATTTTTCCATAAGGATGGAGGTGTGACAAAAGTATAATAATTTGCATAATATTTTTCATGTTTATTGTAAAGTAGGTTTATGGGGTTAAGTATAGTTGGGTCTACTTGTGAGTGATTTAATTATATTTGGAGTCAAGTGGACTGCAAGCTTTAAATCATCAAAAGAAGCTAGGTGCTTGACATGCTAATGAGTAAACATAAAAGCAAACAACTGTGTATGCTGGAAATCCAATGGCAAGCGACAGGGAGGTCTGGATCATGCTTGCCGACAGACTGAAGGTGTTCACCACCTTCAACACCTCATTGTCCTTTTGTTTATGACATTTTTTGGCTATCTCCACCTATCACTGGCCTTCTATCCAGCTCTACCTGTCCCCCCCCAACTTAAACCAGCTTATATTTCACCTCTTTTCTATTTTTCCTTAGTTCTGTTGAAGAGTCATACGGACTTGAAATGTTAACTGTGTTCCTCTCTGCAGATGCTGTCAGACCTGCTGAGTTTTTCCAGGTATTTTTATTTTTGTGCTGGCTTAGCATGTAAGTTGTGAAGGGAATTTGCATTTTTAGATAAATGAAGGGATTTTTAGATAAATGAAGATAAATAGAAGAATGTGCTGATAGAGTGAGATGAAGAAGTGAGGGAGGAAGATTTTGGAGGGCATAAACACTAGCGTGGACCAGCTGGGCTGATTGTTTTGTTATGAGCCTATCATTGAGAGTAATTCTATGTATATGAATCTTTACTGCTCTTTGGGGTATATACAAATAATTTTTATACTCCAAAGAGCAGTGAAGATTCATATTGATTCTTTAATATTCTTTAGTATTGATTCTTTAATATTTCTTGTATTAAGAACGTGAAAAGGGAGTCTGGATTTTAAAAAGGGGAAAACCAATAGCGTTGTACAAAGTGAATTATGTTTACTCCACATACCCATCTTCTGTTTATCTTCCTGCATTTTCAATTTTTGCTGCTTTGTGTTGTGACGTTCTTTTATCATCCGCTCCACCAGTTCCTTTGCCTCCTTCTCTTCCCGTAGTCTCTTCTCTGTATATTTCTGCATCATTTCTGCTGTCTGAAATGACAGATATTTAAGTTATGAAAAGTCATGTGTTCTTTGAGGAGTGCAGAAAGATAGCATATTCCTAGATTGTTTTTATTGACACTTAAACTATTGGATTTTATACATTCACCCTTGGGTTACAGACAGGGTCCAGAGGAATTTCAGTCTCTATATTCTTAATGAAGTATTCAGCTCATGCAGATTCAGACACTGAAGCAAATCCAAATATTTACAATCATAAATGAGAAGATTAGCTTAATGTTATTGGAGCAAAATACTGCAGAAGCTGGAAATACACAGAAGGTTTGGCAGCATCTGTTGAGAGAGAAATAGAATTAATGCTTGAGGTTGATGATCCTGTGTCAGAGCTAGGAGTACTTAAAGATGTAATGGTTTTTAATCAAGGCGGGGAAAGGAGTGAGGAAAGTACAAAAAGGAAGGTCTGTGTTGGGGAAGAAGGCAGAATAGATTAAACGACAAATGGCATGATGGTGCAAGGCAAAGGGAGATAATAGGACAAGTAAAGAATCAATAGATGGTTCTAGTGAATGCTTAAATGGGCAAATGAATGGGCAGTCTAAGCTAAAAAAAACACACAAAACAGAGAGAAAAAAATGGGAGCAGAGGCTATGATCTGAAATTGTTAGACTTATTGATGAGTCCAGACTTTTATTTCTCTTTGTGTTCTGTAATTAATTTCCACTACATTTCCAACATGTTGACTACATAACATGGAACAACGAAGTGACTCAGTACCTCCTCTTTCTGCAGAGCTGCTTTCCTCCTGTTCTCCTCGATTCTTGCTTCCCGTGCCAGAATTGCATCCTCTAAGAGGATCTTTCCTTCAAGATAACGGCGTTGAACCTCTGCCAGCTGTTGTTCCATCAACTCTTCATCCTTTTTCTTCAGCAAGTTTTCAAATTTGGAGGGATCATAACCTGCTTCTATTAGATGATCAATTCTGGAATAACCATATAAGAAACTCTTGTTAAGGTTTTGACAGTCATTGTTTTTTAATACTAACAGAAGGGTCAAATTACTCAGTTACTCACAGAAATATCAGCACAGAAGTAGGTCCATTGTGCCTGTGCCAATATCAGATGCAATTACTCAGTGTCAAATATCCACCATATGAATGATTGCAGTCATGGGTGTCAGTTGTTCAGTCACACCCAGAATGAAAGTGGGATTGTTTGCATTTCTTTGCAAGTGTTTGCGCTGTGGGTATTTCCCCTCTCTTGAAAAAGACACACCTGTAATTTTCTCACTTCATACCACAGTTCTATCTGGATCCCATGGTTTAAACAACTAGGCTGGTGTCAGCTAACCTACTTCTAGAAAGTCTCACTGCAGAACTATAAACATTTCCTTGTGACTTTTCTACTGTTTACAAACCTAGCTCATTAAAGTGGCTCTGGAGCAAAGTTTCTCTGGCAAATCAACTCTGATGTATTGCTTCCCATTGAAGGGGCTCTGTGGTTTTGCAATCCTCATAGAATGAACCATAGTATGATAAAGTATAGAAGGAGGCTTTTTGTTCCATCATGTCTGTGCCAGCTCTTTGATAGAACTATCCAATTAATTTCACTCCCTTGGTCTTTCTACATAACCCTATAAATGTTTGTCCCTTCAAGTATTTAACCAATTCTCTTCTGAACATGCCTAATGAATCTGCTTCCACCACCCTTTAAGGCAGTGTATTCCAGATCACAATAACTCACTGCATAAAAATTTATTTCACCTCTGGTTCTAATTTATTCTCGATAATTTATTCTGATGGATCAGTTGGTCAAGGTAATTGCAGTTGAACATGCAACCTAGAGCCAAGGCTCTATTCCTGATTCTTCCTGAATTAGTCTCAGTGGAGTGACCGGAGGGCACTACAATTAGGGCAGAATTGTCCCAGATTTGCACAAAGTGCAGTAGTGGGCGGGGAAAAAAGACGTTTTACCTGCCAGCCGCAATGGTGGGTTTTCATGCTGTATCGTCCCTTTCCCGGCGTGTTCTACCTCATTAATAATGCATTCCTGGGAAACATGCAGGATCGCTAGCATGGTGGCCTCTGATTCGCCTGCCCCACCATCACCTCAGGTCTTCAATAATCCAGGCGTCATATTTAAAGTGCGCCCTTGCACAGAGCTAGCACTCTCTAAGGGATCGGAAGCTGCTGCAAAGTCATGGCTGCCAAAGGGAAGAAACATCTGCCCCTAAAGTTAGCAACAACTCCCTCAGGCACCGACTGGACACACTGGAGGCCCACCATGAAGACCTCTATCCCCACTCTAGGCAAAGATCAGCAGGCAAGGTGACAAATCCAGCAGATAAGGTGACAAATCCAGTATGAGAGGCGGTGGCAGTGGTGGTCAGCGCCAATACCCTGCAAAAGAGGACAGCTACCCAGTGTTGAAAGAGGATGAATGATCTCCTCTGTTCTACTATTGTAAGTCACTCTTCTCATCGCTCTCAACTCACACACTCACAAACCCATCACACATCCACAGGGATCTCACTCATTGCCAGTTCAAGAGACATCACCATTCACTCCCAGACACACACCTTCATCTGCCCTGCGGATTGTGTCCATAGCACCAGTCATGACTCAGGCATCCTGTTCAACTGGTCTGGCAGGCGTCCTCCTTACACTTTCTCCATCTGTCTTCATGCAGGACACGCTGGCACAAAACAAAAGGGAGAGATCGCAGAATGTTGGAGACTTAACATCAAGGTCCTCACAGACCTTGAAAATAGTTATCCAGCTGGCTGGCGACGATCTGGACCGGTCCTGTACTAACAGTGAGGTCGGGGGTGCTGAACCAAGTGAGGATCCAGCAGCGCAACATCCATCAGACGACCATGTGGTGAGTCAATTCCCCTGTTCCACAGTCCCCTGCCATGCACTAATTATCTCTCCTTGCTTTTGTAGGCACATCTAGGAAGCAGCTGAGGGGTACCACGACCCAAGTCCTCAACTCAAGCCCTGAAGACACCTCGTTAGGAGAATCTGATGACACCCTAAATGAAGACCTGTCACAGTACTCACCCACATCCTCCACCAGCGCAAAGACACATACCTCGGTGGGACCTAGCTCTACAGTAGCCTTGGGGTCACAATCTGGTGAGCACATTGGACTGATCCATAGCAGGCAGTGGCGGCAGGGTTCCCAGATTTCCAGCACTTGGAGGACTGCTAGAAGGCAGGAATCTGCTAAGTTCGAGGAGGAGATGAGGAGTCTCTGGACTCGGTCAGACCTCAGTTGCTGGAACTGCAAAGGCAAACTCAGGAACATCAGGAAGGGATGTCCGCTGCACTCCTCAGGTTGCAAAGTATGATGGAGTAGTCCATCCGCCTTCAGGCTGAGGTGATAGCGCCGGCATGTCAACACACCGAGATCAACACTGCTAGGATGGCAACTGCCATTGAGACCTTGGTCCAGGACATCGCTCCTGCACAGCTGCACAGGCTGAACTCCATCGCTGATGCCACAGTTGGCCTCCAACAGTGTCAATATGAGAGGGGTGTGAGGTAGTTCATTCTCAGTCCAGCTTCCCCTTCTCCTCAAGAAGTCAACCAAGGGCCCTCAGGCACCCAGGCACCCATAGGGAGGAAGATCAGCAGGTGCACAGGCCGAGGAGGATGCCACTGCCACACAGCAGGACACTGAAAGCAGGCAGGGGCCTACCAGGTCTAGGCCAGAGGATGACCACCAAAATCATCACAGACAGGGCCTGCCAGTCAGCAGCTGCCTCCACCTCTGCTGTGGACATTGGGGGAGCATCAAGATGTAACGGCAGGGTTAGGAAGGTTAAGAAGATGTAACTCTTTTGGAGTTAAAACAATTAAACTAAATTAACAAAATAAGGGATAAAACAAGCACAGCCCCTAAGTCAGGTCAGATTAAAAAAATGTAGTTGCACAGCCTGAGCACGGATGTTAATCACTTGTAAATAATGTTCATTCTTGTAAATAAACTCCCAAGAAAGTCTCCCTGCCTATGGCTCTTTGTTCTGATGAGCAGTGTTTGTCTCACTCAGATGTGAAACCTTTCTGCACAAGATAAAGGCAGGTGTCTCAGTCCAGGGCCTCTTCCCTGTGCTCTGTGCGGCCTTCAGACCAAAGTGACGGTCCGGCCTCACACTCCGTGAACATATTAGTGATGCCTACACTTCGATGGTTCTTGTTATTGCTGAAAGAATGTCATGGACAGGTGTCATTCTCTCTGTATGCTCTCAGCACCTTTAAGGTGGGCTGGTCCCTATCTCGTCAGCATCTGTGACCAGTGGCGCTGTGCTCCTGAAGGGATCAGGTGCTGAAGGTGGACAAAGATGGCTATTAGAGTTTCATGGCTGCGTCTCCAAGATGTGACCCTGATCAGAGAGCACAAGTGAGCTTCCCTCGAACAGACAGGAGTCAGACATTCTCAGAGGCTATGTGAAGATCTATGGAGTGTCCTCACTGTATGTCGTCATCATCCACCACAAATCTAGCAGCTATGATGACCTCCCGAGCACACTTGCTTTGTCTGGCCAATTTGAAGGCCTCATCGCTGTCATCGTCATCTTCGAGGACCTCCTCACTCTCATCTTAGTCGAAGTCCTCTTCATCGGTGGAGACCTCCAGCTCCTGCATCTCCTCCTCAGCCAGCTTCTTTCCCCGTTGCAGCACCAGGTTATGGAGCATGCAGCAAACGATGATGATGCATGACACCCTTTGGGGACTGTAGTGCAGTGCTCCACCAGACCTGTCAAGGCACTGGAACCTCATTTTCAAAATGCCTATAATTTGCTCCACCAAAGTCCGTATCCCGTCATGAGCCTCTTTGTACCGTCACTCTGCTGCAGTCTGAGGCCACTGCACGGGTGCCATCAGCCACAGCCTCTGTGGTAGCCCTTGTCTCCAAGGAGCCAACCTTGCAGCCTCAATGGACCGTGGAAGACGTCAAAGGATCTGAGACCTGCTAAGGATGTAGGAGTCATGGACGGTCCCTAAGAATCAAGCGCAGACCTGTAGGATGCGTTTGTGGTGGTCACACACCAGCTGAACATTCAGCGAGTGGAAGCCCTTGTAGTTGACGTTGTTGACAGCTTGTTGCCATGGAGATGTAAGCGCCACATGAGTGCAGTCGATGGCACCCTGCACCTGTGAAAAACTTGGGATCTGCGCAAATCCTGGTGCTCTTGCCTCCTGGCTTTCCTGATCCTGGGCAAAATGCACAAAGTGCTGTGCCTTCATGAAGACGGAGTCCATGACCTCCTGGATACACTTGTGCGTGGAGGCTTGTGAGATCCCGCATAGGTCACCTGCGGAACCCTGGAAGGGTTCAACTTGTCCAGTCAGCCAATTACTTACTGCCCCCTAAAATTTGAAGTCTGCGACCAAGGGTGAAAAGTTCTGGAGCATTTGGTGGCATTTTCATGTTTTTGCATTGCTTGATTGGGTAGAAAAGCTTCAGAGGCTCAACTTCAAGCATGTCAATGGAGCTGCAGCTGAACAGTCTCAGCTACAGAAGAGTACTCAATTTTGATAAGCTTTTCCTAGTGCATAGCTGCTTCCCTCCCCTCCCCCCAACCCCCGGCATGTGCCTGAGTATTTCCTTCAGTCTGTCTGTGGTGCCTTACTCCCAACCAACCTACCCCCCCGCCACCCCTCCCCCCTGTGCTGGGGCCCTTGCCCCGGTACTGCACTGAAAGCCAGTCGAGAAAAAGCGACTTGCCTGTGCCCTCCGCAAATGTGTGGCGCCTCTTCCTTAATATCCTACGGGTGTTGCTTATGAGTGCTACGCACGGCTGTGTGCACTCACCTCCAAGTTCCCTTCAAGTTTAGCTTGCCTTTTAAAGGCAGTCATGAAGACTGCTGCTCTGAAGTCACACTGACGTGGGTGGTAAATTTGACATGGGGGTATGATTCTGGCGAGCAGGGCTTATAATTAGATGCAAATATATCAAAATGATGTTGCCGATGTGTGGTGGCAGGAAATGCGGCCCGCCATTGACAGGTGAAGCAGACGATCGCAAACTGCTTTCAGGATGGCGTAAAACCAATTTTTGGTCTTCTTGCCATATTGTACCCCCACCCCCACCCCCCACCCCCCTCCACTCCTACCATGGCCTCTGATGCCAAAGGGGCCAGAAAATTCCGGCCTGACTCAGGACATCTGTGTTAGGAAGCGGAAAATAAATCAGCCAGGGTTCTCACCGGTGACCACAATATGTTGACACTTGCTGAAAAGTTTGTGCATGTGTGTATTAGGCAAAGGCAGAAGTGGGAATAAATTGTGACAGTTACCCCTCCCTTTGGTTGAATACCCTACAGTTTTAGATCAAGTAGAATTTGGGATGTTTCCTAAGCTGTTGGGACCATCCTGATAAAATAGGGGCTGTGCATATAAAAGTTTTCTTAATAGGCAAGAGTAGGCTATTCTGCCCCTCGAGCTTGTTCCGCCAGTCATTAGATCCCATAAAGGACTCAGGAGAAACTTCTTTATCCAGAGAATGGTGAGAATGTGGAAGTTGCTGCCACAAGGTGGAGGGAAATATACAAAATATATTTAATGGGCAGTTAGACAAATGCCTGAAGGAGAAAGAAATGGAAGGATAGCCATTGGAAGGGTGAGACAAAGTATGGTGGAAGGAGACTCATGTGGAACATAAACACCAGCAAAGATTAGTTGGGCCAAATGGCCTATGTCTGCTGTAAAATTCTATGCAATCCAATGGCATGGTAGCATCAGGCACATAAAAAGATTTCTCAGAGAGCTTAACCTTTAGTTTACTTGACCAGGCAGTACAAAATCAAGCGTGAATGTAGCACTTAAAGTATTGCAGCCTGTCAAAAGAGGGAAAGCTTTGTGGTGGTAGGAAAGTGAACTGATTTTTCACATTGGCACATTTGGGTAACATTTCTCCCCAAATTAAACATTCAAGAATTTCTGTTCCAGGAGATAAGACAAAGAAGGGTAGCTCTAGTTAATGTTTCAAGTCCGTGTGACTCCTCATCAGAACTAAAGAACCTCTTTAGTTATGATGAAGAGTCATATGGACTCAAAACATTAACTCTGTCTTCTTCTCCACAGATGCTATCAGACCTGCTGAGTTTTTCCAGCAATTTTTATTTTTGTTTCAGATTTCCAGCATCCGCAGTGTTTTGTTTTTATCTTAAGGGTAGCTCTAATTGAGGCTGTAGGTCCAAGAGGTCACCCGACTCCCACACTGACCTAACAGCAAAGAGGATTAAGTTTGCTGACACCAGGGATAAGATGAATGAATTTGCTACTCAATTTTACACACATTTCCTGTGTGACACAAGAACCATGACGCAAGCCTAGCTTTGTGACACAGCCTCTATTTGAAACATTGCTGGCAACTGGGGAATAGTAAACATGACCCTAATGTTGAGGTGACCAGGCTACAGTGCTCCTCAGCTGTTAGGGAGTTTTTGAGTGGGGCTATCATTCATGGATCGAAAGAACAGTTCTGCTTTTCTAAGAACAAACCACTCACTATCATAATAATTTATGCAGGCATTATGATCTGCTGCACAGTGATAACATTAGTTGAACAGTTATGTGGAAGGCCTACCATGTTCTTTTAAAGACCACTAGTTGTACCACTTGCCATCTGGCACAAATGAGTATAGCAAGTACAGAAAATGGTTCATTCAGAACGTTGGAATTGCCAGATAGGAAAAGACTAAGGTGCATCTATTTTGCCTTCTAACAGCTGGGTATTTGCATGAAACAATGGTAGTGAAGTTGCAAACTAATCGTGGCAATCAATCTCAATCTGTCTACGACATAGTTGCCAACTGCATTTGGACATATACCTAGAGGCTTCATCATATAGCCTTCCACCCGTAGCGGACCTGTCATGACTTTACCCAAGATGGCAGCGGCCCGAGAGCCAGTGTAATCAGGGTGGAAGGTGGACCAGAGTCATTTCTACCGTTTCCACCAGAAGGAGGGGGTTAAAATTAGCTTTCTGTCCTGTTTGTGACTAAGCGCAATCTTTTCAAGCTGACGGGGATTTATTTATTTTTATTCTTTCATTGAATGTGGGCATCACTGTCAAGGCCTGCATTTGTTGCCTATACCTAATTGCCTTTGAACTGAGTGGCTTGCTCAGCCATTTCAGAGGGCAGTTAAGAATCAACCGCAATGCTGTGGGTCTGCAGTCACATGCAGGTCAGACCAGGTAAGGATGGTAGATTTCTTTCCCTAAAGGGCATTAGTGAACCAGATGGTGCTTTTTTTCCCCAACAATTGATGATAGTTTCATATGTACATACGAACATACGAATTAGGAGCAGGAGTAGGCCACTCGGCCCCTTGAGCCTGCTCTGCCGTTCAATAAGATTATGGCTGATCTGAATGTAACCTCAACCCCACATTCCTATCTATCCCCGATAACCTTTCACCCCCTTGTTAATCAAGGATCTATCTAGCTCTGCTTTAAAAATATTCAAGGACTCTGTTTCCGCTGCCTTTTCAGGAAGGGAACTCCAAAGACTCATAACTCTCTGAGAGAAAAAAATTCTCTTCTTCTCTGTCTTAAATGAGTAACCCCTTTTTTTTATACAGTGACCCCTAGTTCTAGATTATCACACAAGAGGAAACATCCTCTCCACATCCACCCTGTCAAGACCCCTCAGGATCTGAAAGGTTTCAAGTGAGTCGTCTTTTACTCTTCTAAATTCCATTGGATATAAGCCTAACCTGTCCAGCCTTTCCTCATAAGACAATGTGCCCATTTCTGGTATTAGTCTAGTAAACCTTCTTTGAACTGCTTCTAATGCTTTTATATCTTTCTTTAAATAACGAGACCAGAACTATACACAATACTCCAGATGTGGCCTCAGTAATGCCCTGTACAACTGAAGCATAACCTCTGTACATTTGTAATCAATCCCCTTCACAGTAAAAGACAACATTCTATTAGCTTTCCTAATTACCTGTTGTACCTGCATACTAACCTTTTGTGATTCATGCATTAGGACACCCAGACCCCTCTGAATCTCAGAGATCTGCATTCTCCCACCATTTAGATAATAAGCTTCTTTTTTATTCTTCCTTACAAAATGAACAATTTCACATTTGCCCACATCATATTCCATTTTTCCATATATTTGCCCACTCACTTAACCCATCTATGTCACTCTGCAGCCTCCTTACATCCTCTTCACAATTTACTTTCCTACCTATCTCTGTGTCGTCAGCAAATTTAGCCACCGTTCCTTCGGTCCCTTCATCCAAGTCATTTATATAAATTGTAAAATCTTGAGGCCCCAGCACACCACTCATCACATCCTGCCAACCAGAAAAAGATCCATTTATGCTAACTTTCTGTTTCCTGTCAGCTAGCCAATCTTCTATCCACGCTAATATGTTACCCCCTACCATGACATTTTATTTTCTGCAATAACCTTTGATGTGGAATTTCATCAAATGCCTTCTGGAAATCTAAATACAGTACATCAACCGGTTCCCCTTTATCCACAGCACATGTGACTCTTTTAAAGAACTCCAATAAATTGGTTAAACAGGTTTCCCTTTTACAAAACCATGTTGACTCTGCCTGATTGTCTTGAATTTTTCTAAGTGCCCTGCTATAACATCTTTAATAATATCCTCTAACATTTTCCCTATGACAGATGTTAGGCTAACTGACCTGTAGTTTCAAGCTTTCTGTCTCCCTCCCTTTTTGAATAAAGGAGTTACATTAGCTATTTTCTAGTCTAATGGAACCTTCTCTGAATCTAGGGAATTTTGGAAGATTAAAACCAATGGATCAACTATCACACTAGCCACTTCTTTCAAGACCTTAGGGTGAAGTTAATCTGGACCTGGGGATTTGTCAGCCTGCAACCCCAACAATTTGCTTAATACAACTTCCCTGGTTTGGATGTACTTAATTCTCCTTCTAAATGAATGTAAAATTCAATCATATCATGATCGTTGCTACCTCGATGTGCCTTCACTATGAGGTTATCAATTAATCTTATCTTGTTGATCAAAACCAGGTCTCGTATAGCCTGCTCTGTGGTTGGCTCCAGAACGCTCTGTTCTAAGAAACTATCCCAAAGACATTCTATGAACTCCTCATCTACACTACCTTTGCCCATCTAATTTATCTAGTCTATACACAGATTAAAATCCCCCATGATTATTGCTGTACCTTTCTGGCAAGCTCCCATTATCTCTTCTTTTATACTCTGTCTTACTGTGTATTTACAATCAGGGGACCTGTACACCACTCCGAACAAATGACTTCTTGCCTTTATCATTCCTCATCTCAACCCAAACTGCTTCTACATCCTGGTTTCCTGAACTTGGGTCATCCCTCTCTAATGTGCTAATACCATTTTAATTAACTGAGCCACCCCTCCACCTTTTCCTAACTTCCTGTCCTCCTAAATGTCATGTACCCCTCAATGCTCAGGTCCCAATCTATGTCATCCTGTGGCTATGTCTCTGTAATAGCTATCAGATCATACTTATTCATTTCTATTTGTGCTATCAATTCATCTGTTTTGTTTCGAATGCTACATGCGTTTAGATACAGAGCCCTTAGTTTTGATCCTTTTATTATTTTTGTTGCATCTAGCCTTATCTGCTGATTTAGTACTCTCTGTCCCTTCCTGTCACAGTCTGTTTATCATTTCCCATATTAATATCTTTCTCTCTTGCTTTGCCTCTACTCTTTGGTTTACCACATCTTGCCAAATTTGATCCCTTGACCCCACTTTTCAGTTTAAAACCTCCTCTACTTCCTGAGTTATGCGGCTGGCGAGGACACCTGTCCTAGCACATCTCAGGTGTGGACCATCCCAACAGTACAGACCCCACTTTCCCCAGTGCTGCTGCCAGTGCCCCAGGAACTGGAACCCACTTCTCCCATGCCAGTCTTTGAGCCACGCATTCATTTCTCGAATCTTATTTGTCCTATGCCAATTTGCATGTGGTTGAGGTAATAATCCAGAAATTATTACCTTTGAGGTTCTGTTTCTTAATTTGGAGCCTAGCTCGTCATACTGACTATGCAGAGCGTCGTTCCTCATCCTATCCATGTCGTTGGTACCTAGATGGACCATGACCACCACGACCACCGGATCCTCGTCCTCCCACTGCACTCCAGTCCTGAGCAAATGTCCCAAACCCTGGCACCGGGCAGGCAACAAAGCTGTCTGGACTCTCATTCTTTGCTACAGAGAACAGTGTCAATCCCCCTCACTATACTGTCCCCTAATACCACTACGTTCCTTTTTGCTCCCCCGACTTTGATGGTTTCCTGTACCACAGTGCTATGGTCAGTTTACTCATCCACCTGGCAGCCCCCGCTCTCATCCAGACAAGCTGAGAGAACCTCAAACCTATTGATAATTTTCCCTCTCCCTAATGTGTCACAGAGTCTGCAGCTCAGACTCCAGGTCAATGACTCTGACCCAAAGTTCCTCAAGCCACAAACACTTAGTGCAGATGTTTTTTACTCCCACATGCTGCAGCCTTGACACATCCTTAATGTGTTTTAAATAATTACTTGATATATTAATCATTTATTTATGTTGCTTTCTTTTATATTTTATTAACTTTACCATCATGGTCAAGCTTTAAAACTCACAAGTTGGAACTGCACCATACAAACTGGGAAGGTTCCAGGTTCAGTAGCTACTTGTGCTGATTTAGCTGTTTTTCCAGCCAAGGCAGTAGCAGAGTCACAATTGTCCTTGGCTGTCCCAGTTTAGGAGGCTGAAAATAACAGTCTGGATTCCCATTGCTGACTGCAATGCAGTGACAAGAGTTGCAATCTCCATTTGGGCATATTTCTTTGAGGTTTTATCTCATGACCTCCTGCCTATAACCCCACTGCCCCCTCCCCCACCAACCCCAACAGTCAGTCTTTTCACCCTGTAAGACTTGGAAAAAAAAGTGATTGTTCCAAAAATTAAAAAAAAACATAATTTTACTAATGCTTCTAAGATATTTGCTCACAGAGGAGATTAATCTTTAATCCCTGGAGACTCCAGGAGGATCTTGGGGGATTATTAACCATACTGGGTGTGTGAATGTGGTGAGGACAATAGTAGCTCAGTGAGGATGGTTCCGTGGTCAAATAGCTTGATGACACTCACTATCTGGGATAATGAGTAAAGAATGGCTATTTGCGAGATGTACTGGAATTACCATAATCATGCAACCTCTGATGATGTTATGATATGTAAATAAAGGCTTTAGGGCAGTAGCCATTTTACACACTACATGGAACAGGGCACCTGAATCAACACTGTCAGCAAAATAGACAGGATATGTGGAAGATGAACATAACTGAAATAAAGGTTAACTTAGCACTGATGAAGCTCATTAATATTTTGCAATAACTCAATGTTCTGAATAGGGTTGCCAACCCTCCAGGATTGGCCAGGCGTCTCCGGGGATTGAAGAGCAATCTCCAGGACAACCCTGGAGAAAAATCATAGGGACATTATAAAAAGATTTTTTCTTTATTTTCTTGAACAGTTCTCTCTACCAGACATAAAAATATTGAAAGTAGGAAAAAAAGGTGGATTGGCTGACAGCCAAGCATAATCCAATTGGGTGATGAATCTTTTTGCTTTCCAATTGGTGTAGGAAGGCAGTGCATCACAAAGATGGATGTGTTAGCTGACGAATGGCTGCAGCATAGGGGTAAGTCATGTGATGGAACCTCCAGGAATACATTTAATCACAGTTAACAACCCTAGTACTGAATGACTTCAGTCGATTAAGTCTCAGCATCATAATCATACAGAGAAATTCAAAGCAAATGGTGCATATATATGGGGGCATTAAACAGTTTCCCAGGCCTCCATTAGTTCAAATAAGCTCACCTAAAACTCTGTTGCCCATATCCTAACTCACACCAAGTCACATTGACTCACCAGCCATGTGCTCACTGACTTACTAAGTGCTCCTGGCCTGGCAATGTTTCAATTTAAAAATTCTCATCCTTGTTTTCAAATCACTCCATGGCCTGGACTACCCTTTCTCTGTAATCTCCTCCAACAACAACTTTAACATAAGGGCCTTTAACATACTAAAACATTTCAAGGTGCTTCACGGGGGGGATTTCAAAACAAAATATAACACTTGAGTCACATAAGGAGATATTAGGTCAGATGACCAAAAGCTTGGTCAAAGAGGTGGGTTTAAATGGGTGTCTTAAAGGAGGAAAGAGAGATAGAGAAGTAGAGAGCTGTGTGGAGGAGAATTCCAAAGCTTAGGCCCAGGCAGTTGAAGGCAATGGTGGAGTGATTAAAATCTGGAATGCTCAAGAGACCAGAATTAGAGAAACATAGATATCTCAGAGGGTTGGAGGGGCTGGGGAAGATCACAGAGATGCAGCCACAGAGGGATTTCAAAACAAGGATGAGAAATCCAGCCCCACAACCCTCTGAGATCTCTGTATTCCTCCCAATTTTGGACTCTTGAGAGCTGGTCCTTAAAAAGAGCTCTGCAGGTGCAGAGTGTTTAAAATATACTTATCTGAATGTGAAGCCAGGAGGAGAAGGAGTGCTCCTCATGACCCCTCATTAAAAGTACTCCGGCCTCTGCTGATCAACACTACCCCCCACATTGTGACTTCGAATCCCCACTCTTCACCACCCCCGCCCGTCGATCGCCACCACTCTCTTTCCCACCCAACTCTGATCACTGCCACCTCCCCATCATGCAAGACCCTGTCATCCCTACAATCTACCATTCATCTATCGTCCCAACTCCATTGCCTTCCTTCCCAGTCACCCTATTTCCCAATTGCAACACCCCCATCCATCTTGGTCTCTTTTTACCACTTTGCTGATGGCCGCTTTAGTGGCCCACTCTGTGATTTCTCATTAGTTGTGAGTTACCTTGGAATGCAATTAGTTGTTCACAGTTGATTGGTTTGATATTAATGAGGCTTCAGGCCCAATATCGTGAATGCCTTGGGTCTCTATGTCCAGGCTCGAGATGCACATGATATTCAGCCTCGGGTTCCCATCATTAATTGTTCACTGCTGGTGGCACTAGAATGCCACCAAACCCAGTATAAAAGCAGCTAAAGAGAGCACTGAAGGTGCATTACCTTTGCAGTTCTTCTTTCACTCTGCGCTCGTAGAGAACGTTCTCCCTCAGGATGGCTGCTGTGTTCAATTTTATTGGAATATTTTCCATCTGTTTGATGAGAGAAAATGCATGTGTTATAAAATTCATTGTTTGCTCCATCACTGTGTTAGTCCATTTTCAAAACTTACCAGGTGCATAGTATAGCTGCAACAACAACCTTGACTGACAAATGATGAAAGAGACGCAGCTGTTTGGTTAACTACAAATCTAGCCATGAAAACAAAGAGAAAAATACCTGGAAGTGATTGCAAGTCAGTAAACTGATCTAAGATATCACATATGGGCCAAATCTTGCTGAAGCAGGACATCTCGTAGACTTTTTCCTGCATCCTTCACCTTGAGCTTTTTTCGCACCCCAACTTGCTTGAGGTGCTGAATAATAATAGCACAGCCATGGCAACGGGGCATCTGGGACCTCAGTGATTAACGGGGTCTGCAGTGTATCTCCTGAACCAAGTAAATTTCAGGATTCAGAAAGAAACTGAAGAACGACAGAAAGGAGGATGAATTAGAGTGGGATAATTACAGTTAAATCAAGCGCTGGAAGAGAAGTAAAAGGAAGGAAAAAATTGAATGAAGGGAGAGAGAAAAGAGACAGAAAGAAAAAGTTAGAATAAGGTAGAAATGTTAAGATTAAACTTTTTAAAATTTCTAACAAAAATTTACGACATGTTGGAGTGAGACTCAACAATTTATATTGTTCTTTTTGTGGGCTGGAGAGATTGATCATGTCATTAAAAACATACATGCAATGTAACTCTAAGTCCTAACTTTGGCAAATTTAATGGAAAATGTGCAAATACAGCAAATTTTAAAATTTCTCAGGTAGGTTAATGGGTGTGATGTCATTGGTGTGAAGTAAATGGAGGAGTACTAGAGATTCATAACTCACTGCATATCCCTTCAGCCCCTGAACTCGCTGGCTGCACATTAATAGCAGCACTTTGTTGTCAATATGTCATTATGTGCCCAGGAAGATTTGGCTCTGTAATACTGAAGAGCTGTTTGGAACTATCCTCCCAAGTCAGAAATAACATTATAGCCTCAGAATCCTTCTCTGTTGCCTACTATTATTATTTATAATGTATTATTTTCTATTTAAAGTGGAATTTGTATTCAGATTTTGTTCAACTTATTTGTTGGCAGTATGGGTGCCAACTGTCAGTACGGATGCCAAGTTCCAATGTGTCCCACAATAGGTCTTCCTTTGTGCTAGGTATGACTCCAGCCAATGGAGATTTTACCCCCTGTTTCCCATTGACTTTAGTTTTGCTAGGGCTCCCTAATGCCACACAAGGTCAAATGCTGCCTTGATGTCAAGGGCAGTCACTCTTTTCTCACCTCTTGAGTTCAGCACTTTAGTCCATGTTTGAATCAAGGCTGTAATGAGATCAGGAACTGACTGGCCCTGGTGGAACCCAAACTGGGTGTCAGTGAGCGGGTTACTGCTAAGCAGGTGCCGCTTGATAGCATTGTTTCCATCACCTTACCACTGATCGAGAGTAGACTGATGGATTGGTAATTGGCTGGGTTGGATTTGTCTTGCTTTATCTGGCAGGACATACCTGGGCAGTTTTCCACATTGCTGGGTAGATGCCAGTGTTGCAGCTGTACTAGAACAGTGTGGCTAAGGGAGCAGCAAGTTCTGGTGTGCAAGTCTTCATACTATTGCCAGAATACTGTCAGGGCCCGTAGCCTTTGCAGTATCTAGTGCTTCTTGATGTCACGTGGAGTGAACTGAATTGACTGAAGACTGGCATCTGTGATGCTAGGAACCTCTGTTGCAAATGCTTCGGCCTTATCTTTTGCACTGATGTGCTGGGCTCCTCTTCCTCCAGTGAGTTGTAAATTGTCCACTGCAATTCACAACTCAATATGGCAGGACTTTTTAAAAAATTTGTTCATGGAATGGGGACGTTGCTGTCCCTCATTTATTGCCCATCCCTAATTAACCTTGAGAACTGAATGGCTTGCTAGGCCATTTCACAGGGCATTTGAGAGTCAACCATATTGCTGTGGCTTTGGAGTCACATGTAGACCAGGCTGGGTAAGGATCGCAGATTTCCTTCCCTAAAGGGCATTATTGACCCAGATGGGTTTTTATGGCAATCAACAATAGTTTCATGGTCATCATTAGATTTTATAAAATTCAAATTTCACCATTTGCCATGGGGGGATTTGAACCTGCATCCCCAGAGCATTACCCTGGGTCTCTGGATTACTAATCCAGTGACAATATCACTACACCACCACTTCCTGCTAAGCAATGATTGGATCTGATCCATTGATTGTGAATTGCTTAGCTCTGTCTAACACTTGGTGCTTATGCTGTTTGGCACACACGTATTTCTGTGTTGTAGCTTCACCAGGATTTTAAAAATTCATTCATGTGATGTGGGCTTCACTGGCTGGGCCAGCATTTATTACCCATCCCTAACTGCCCTTGAGAAGATGGTAGTGAGCTACCTTCTTGAACCGTTGCAGTCCATGCGGTACAGGTACATCCACAGTGCTGACACCTCATTTTTAGGTATGCCTGGTGCTGCTCCTGGCATGCTCTCTGCCCTCTTCATGGAATCAGAGTTGATCCCTGGTCTTGGTAGTAATGGTAGATTGGGAAATAAGCTGGGCCATGAGATTACAGATTGTGGTTGAGTACAATTCTGCTGCTGATGGCCCAAAGCACCTCGTGGATGCCCAGTCTTGACATGCTGGATCTGTTCGAAATCTATCCCAATTAGCATGGTGATAGTGCCACACAACACAGTGGAGGGTATCCTCAATGTGAAGATGGGATTTGTCTCCACAAGGACTGTGCAGTGATCACTCCTACCGGCACTGTCGTGGACAGATGCATCTGCAGCAGGCAGTTTGGTGAAGATGATGTCAAGTATGGTTTTCCCTCTTGTTGGTTCCCTCACATAAGAATATAAGAACATAAGAAATAGGAACAAGAATAGACCATTCGGCCCCTCAAGCCTGCTCTGCCATTCAATAAGATCATGCCTGATCATCTTGTGTTTCGATTTCCACTTTCCCATCTAACCCCGATAACCTTTGATTCCCTTGCCTAACATGAACCTATTCACCTCTGCCTTAAAAATTTTCAATGACCCCGCCTCCACCACTTTCTGAGGCAAAGAATTCCAAAGTAACACAACACTCTGAGAGAAAAAAATTCTCCTCATCTCTGTCCTAAAAGAGCGACCCTAATTTTAAAACAATGTTCCCTAGTTCTGGATTCACCTACAAGAGGAAACTTCCTTTCTACATCCACCTTGTCAAGGCCATTCAGGATCTTGTATACTTTAATCAAATCACCCATCACTCTTCTAAACTCCAGTGGAAACAAGCCCAGCTCACCACCTGCCACAGACTCAGTCGAGCAGCTTAGGACTCGGCCAGCTTGGACAGTAGTAATGCTACCAAGCCACTCTTGGTGATGGACATTGAAAGTACACTCTGTCCCCATGCTGCCCTCAATGCTTCCTCCAAGTGGTGTTCAACATAGAGGAGCACTGATTCACCCGCTGAGGGGGGATGGTACATGGTAACCAGCAAGAGGTTTCCTTGCTCAAGTCTGACCTGGTGCCATGAGACTTCATGGGGTCTGGAATCGATGTTGAGGACTCCCAGGGCTGTCATTAGAGAGTCATCATTTGTCAAGTCAATTCACAAAAGGAAATTCAGGTTGTTACATCATCATTGATGTTTTAGTGAGAAATAATCTGCAGTCAATTTCCAGCGAAATCTACATTCATTTCTTAATTATAATACAATTATTGATTTCCTTCAGCACTGAGATAGTTAACCAAAGGGTATCTTTCTGTCACTTTTATGTTTGTGTGGGAGGGCTGAGGTGAGGTAGAAAGGACCGTTCGAGGGCAGGTCGTGGGCCTCAGGAGTGCGATGCAGCGGAGAGGAGTGCTCCTGCCTCCACATGAAACTTGGAAATTAGAAATCTTAATGGTGGTGACCGCTCGTTAAACTACACCTAAGCAACAACACTCTGAGCTGAACAGGTGGGATGCTGACTCCAGTCTGATCACTGACCCTAGAGGTGGTGGGTTGAGGAGGTCCAATCCCCAACCCTGGGAAGACTTTGTATGTGAATGAGAGCTTGTAGTGGGGTTCCCCAGGGGTCAATGTTGGGACCCTTGCTTTTCCTGATATACATTAGTGATCTAGACCTTGGTTTATAGGGCACAATTACAAAGTTTGCAGATAGTAAAAAGTTTGGAAGCATTGTGTACTGTGAGGAGGATAGTGGGACATATACACCTTGGTGCAATGGGCGGACAGGTGTGCGATGAAGTTTAATGAGGAGAATGTGAAGTGATTCATTTTGGTAGGAAGAACATGGAATATCAAATAAAGGGTACAACTCTTAAAGGGGTGCAGGAGCAGAGGGACCTGGATGTATATGTGCATAAGTCATTGAACGTGGCAGGACAGGTTGAGAGAGCAGTTAATAAAGCATACAGTATTATGTGAGTTATTAATAGAGGCATAGTGTACAAGAGCAAGAAGGTTATGTGAATTGGTATAAGTCACTAGTTCAGCCTCAGTTAGAGTATTATGTCCAGTTCTGAGTACCGTACTTTTGGAAGGTTGTGAAGGCATTAGAGAGGGTGCAGAAAATATTCACAAGAATGGTTCCAGGAATGAAGAACTTCAGTTATGAAGGTAGATTGCTGAAGTTAGGACTGCTTTCCTCAGAGGAAGGAAGATTGAGTGGAGATTTGATACAGGTATCCAAAATCATGGGGGGTCTGGACAGAGTAGTTAGGGAGATACTTGTCCCACTCGTGAAAAAAATCAAGAATGAGGGGCAACAGATTTAAAGTAATCAGTAAAACTAGCAAAAATGATATGGGGAGAAACGTTTTTTTTCACAGTGAGTGATGAGGATTTGGAATGCACTGTCTGAGAGTATGGTGGAGGCAGCTTCAATTGAAAGATAATTACATTGTTATCTGAAAAGGGAGCATGTGCAGCCTTACAGAGAGAAGGTGGGGGAATGGTACTGGGTGAACTGCTCATTGGAGAGCTGGTGCAGACACGATGGGCCAAATGGCCCCTTTCTGCGCCGTAACAATTCTGTGATGGGGGAGTGGAGGGGGGGCAAGGGAGTCCGGGGTGGGGGCAAGTACTTATATGTACATACGAATTAGGAGCAGGTGTAGGCCACGAGCCTGCTCCGCCGTTCAATAAGATCGTGGCTGATCTGAATGTAACCCCAACCCCACATTCCTGCCTGCCCCGATAACATATCACTGCCTTTTTATTCAGGAATCTATCTAGCTCTGCCTTAAAAATATTCAAAGACTCTGCTTCCACTGCCTTGGCAGGAAGAGGGTTTCAAAGATTAACAACACTCTGAATGAAAAAAATTTCTCCTCATCTCTGTCTTAAATGAGCGACGACTTATTTTTAAACAGTGACCCCTAGTTCTAGATTCTCCCACAAGAGGAAACATCCTCTCCACATCCATCCTATCTAGACCACTCAGGACCTTAAAGGTTTTAATTAAGTCGCCTTTTACTCTTCTAAATTACAGTGGATACGAACCTAACCTGTCCAGCCTTTCCTCAAAGGACAACCCATCCATTCTTGGTATTAGTCAATAAATCTTCTCTGAACTGCTTCTAATGCATTTGCATCTTTCTTTAAATAAGGAGACCAGTACTATACATAATACTCCAGATGTGGTCTCACCAATGCCCTGTACAACTGAAGCATAACCTCCCTACTTTTGTAGTCAATTCCCCTCAGAATAAATGATTACATTCTATTAGCTTTCCTCATTACCTGCTGTACCTGCATACTAACCTTTTGTGATTCATGCACTAGGACACCCAGATCCCTCTGAATCTCAGAGCTCTGCAATCTCTCACCATTTAGATAATAAGCTTCTTTTTTATTTTTCCTGCCAAAATGAACAACTTCACATTTGCCCACATTACTCCATTTGCCAGATCTTTGCCTACTCACTTAACCTATCTATCGGCGGAATTTTCTGCACCCGCTGCAAGTCTGGGATGCCGCCTCGCCCGCAGCGGGTCCTGCCTGCGACAGGGCCGGAAAATCCCGGCCTACGTCACATTTATAATCTCCTTATGTCCTCTTCACAATTTACTTTCCTACCTATCTTTGTGTCGTCAACAAATTTAACAACCATTCCTTTGATCCTTTCATCCAAGACATTTATATAAATGGTTAAAATTTGAGGCCCCAGCATTGATCCCTGTGGCACACCACTTGTCACATCCTGCCAACCAGAAAAAGACCCTTTACGCCAACTTTATGCTTCCTGTTAGCTAACCAATCTTCTATCCATGCCAATATATTATCCCCTAACCATGAGCTTTTATTTCCTGCAATAACCTTTGATGTGGCACTTCATCAAATGCCTTCTGGAAATCTAAGTATAGTACATCCACCAGTTCCCCTGTATCACAGTACATGTGACTCCTTCAAAGAACTCCAATAAATTGGTTAATCGTGGTTTCTCTTTTATAAAACCACATTGACTCTGCCTGATTGCCTTGAATTCTTCTGAGTGCCCTGCTATAACATCTTTAATAATAGCTCCTAACATTTTCCTTATGCCAGATATTAGGTGAACTGGCCTTTGGTTTCCTAATTTCTGTCTTCCTCCCTTTTTGAATAAGGGAGCTATATTTGCTATTTTCCAATCTAATGGAACCTTCCCCAGGATCTGAGGGCAGAAGTTTTCACTTGGCAGGCAGGCACGTGCCCAACACGCTCAAGCGTGAAATAGCACATGGTGATGTCAGGCGAGTGTCCTGACGTCATCACGCACTCGTGCAATATTTCCATCAGCGAGCAGCGCCTTATTAAGGCCATTAATGTTGCAATTACTGGAGATTTTTCGTTGCCCGTCCAACATTACAATCAGCCAGGCGGCCTTTGCCTTTTTGAAGGAACCTCATCCAGGGGTGGGATGAGGTTTCCGAGAGTAATTCAAAAAAAGATAAAAACGTTTGGATAGAATTTTCAGCATCCATATGTTTAGGTAACCCATTCTGATGTGTGGACATTTTTTTCAGCATTTTAAAATCTTTATTTTTGGCTTTTGGATTCTTCAGCTCCCTGAGGCAGCCCTCTGCCTTCAGGCAGCTTTCTGTGAGTGCACCCCTGCACCTGTGCTGTCTTCAGTGCTCGCCTTCCTCCCGCCCCTATCCCGGCAGCGCTGAGCATTTCAGTGTGCCTTTCACTTTGGCTGGCCATTAATTGGCCAGCCAATGTGAAATCACGGTCGGGATCGTGCAGCGGCCTGTTTCCCATCTGCTCCTGGACCCGTTGACTGTGCCCGCATGTCCAACTCAAAATCCTGCTGTAGGGAATTTTGGAAAATTAAAACCAATGGATCAATTATCTCACTAGCCACTTCTTTCAAGACCTTAGGGTAAAGTCCATCTGGACCTGGGTATTTGTCAGCCTTCAGCCCCAACAATTTGCTCAATATCACTTCCCTAGTGATTATAATTTTTCCGAGTTCCTCCCTCCCTTCCATTTCCTGATTTACAGCTATTTCCGGGATGTTACTTGTGTCCTTTATAGTGAAGACCAAAGCAAAACACCTGTTTAATTCATCCACCATCTCCCTACTTTCCATTATCAATTCCCCAGACATACTCTCTACAGGACCAATGCTCACTTTGTTAAAAACAAAAAACTGTGGATGCTGGAAATCCAAAACAAAAACAGAATTACCTGCTCACTTTGTTAATTCTTTTCTTACTTAAATATCTATAGAAACTCTTACTATCTGTCGTTATGTTACTAGCTAGCTTTCTCTCATACACTAATTTTTCCTCCTTATTAATCTTTTTGTCATTCTTTGCTGTTATAGACTCATAGATGTTTACAGCACAGAAGGAGGCCATTCAGCCCAGCATGTCTGCGCTGGTCAAAAAAGATTTGACTACACTAATCCCATTTTCCAGCACTTGGCCCATAGTCCTGGAGGCTATGGCAATGCAAGTGAATATCAAAATACTTCTTAAACGTTACGAGAGTTTCTGACTCAACCACCCTTTCAGGCAGCAAGTTCCAGACTCCCACCACCCTCTGGGTGAAAAGATTTCTCCTCAACTCCTCTCTTCGCCTTCTACCTCTTACCTTAAATCTATGCTTCCTGGTTATTGACCCCTCCATTAACAGAAAAAGTGCCTTCCTATCCATCCTATCTATGCCCCTCATAATTTTATACCATTCTATGAAGTCCCCTCTCAACCTTTGTTGCTCCAGGGAAAACAACCCCAGCCTATCCAATATTCCCTCATAGCTCAGACACTCCAGTCCAGGCAGCATCCTGGTAAATCTCCTCTGCACCCTCTCTAGTGCAATCACATCCTTCCTATAATGTGGTGACCAGAACTACATGCAGTAGTCCAGTTGTGGCCTAACCAGCGTTTATACAATTCCAGCATAACCTCCCCGCTCTTGTATTCTACGCCTCGGCTAATAAAGGCAAGTATCCCATATGCCTTCTTAACCACCTTATCTACTTGCCCTGCTACCTTCAGGGATCTATAGGTATGCACACCAAGCTCCCTCTGATCTTCAGTACTTTCCAGGGTCCTACCATTCATAGTGTAATCCCTTGCCTTGTTAGCCCTCCCCACGTGCATTACCTCACACTTTTTCGGGTTGAATTCCATTTGCCACTGCTCTGCCCACCTGACCAGCCCATTGATATCATCCTGCAGTTTATGGCTGTCCTTCTCACTATTTACCACCATTCAATTTTCATGTCATTCACGAACTTCTTGATCATCCCCCTACATTTAAGTCCAAATCACTTACATACACCACAAACAGCAAGGTCCCCAGCACCGAGCCCTGTGGAACCCCACTGGAAACAGACTTCCAGTCACAAAAACATTCCTCTGCCATCACCCTCTGCTTCCTGCCTCTCAGCCAATTTTGGATCCAACGTGCCACTTTGCTTTGGATCCCATGGGCTGTTACTTTCTTGACCAGTCTGCCATGAGAGAGCTTATCAAAAGGCTTGCTAAAGTCCATGTAGATCACATCAAATGCATTACCCTCATCAACACTCCTGGTTACCTCCTTAAAAAAATTGATCAAATTTGTCAAACACGACCTTCCCTTCACAAATCCATGCTGACTATCCCTGATTAATCCATGTCTCTCCAAATGCAGAGATGTTCTGTCCCTCAGAATTCTTTCTAGTAACTTCCCCACCACAGATGTTAGACTGACTGGCCTGTAATTTCCTGATCTATCCTGTCCTCCCTTTTTTAATAATGGCACACGTTAGCAGTCCTCCAGTCCTCTGGCACCTCACCTGTGACCAGAAAGGATTTGAAAATTACTGCCAGGGCCCCTGATATCTCTCCTGTTGCCTCCCTCAACAGCCTGGGATACATCTCATCCAGGCCTGTGAACTTATCCACTTTTAATGCTGCTAAACCTGCTAGTACCTTTTATCTTTCTATATAATTTCCTCTAATATTTCACAGTCCTCCACCTTGATGTCTATACCTGCGTCGTCCTTTTCCATTGTGAAGAACATTGCAAAGTATTCATTGAGGACTGTATCCACATCTTCCGGGTCCACACACAGATTACCTCTGTTGTCCCTAATTGGCCCTACCCTATCCGTAGTTATTCTCTTGCTCTTTATATATTTTAAAAATCCCTTTGGGTTTTGCTTTATTCTACCCACCAATGTTTTCTCATGCACTCTCACAGCTTTCCTAATTTCCTTTTTAAATTCCTCTCTGCACTTTTTATACTCCTCTAAGGACTCTGCTATATTGAGCCCTCAGTATCTCCCATAAGCTTCTCTTTTTTTCTTAATCCTAACCTTTATGTCCCCTGACGTCCAGGGTTCTCCTGACTTGGTCCCCCCTTCATCTTTACGGGAACATATTTGCCATGTACTCTCGCTATTTCCTCCTTGAATGCCCCCCACTGCTCTGACACAGTTTTATCTGCAAGTAGCTGCTCCCAGTCTACTTGGGCCAAATCGTATCTCATCTTAGTAAAATTAGCCCTTCCCCTGTTTAGAACTTTTATTCCCGGTCCAACCTTATCCTTTTCCATAACTATCCTAAATCTAACTGAGTTGCGGTCATTATCTCCGAAATGCTCCCCTACTGATAGGCCTTCCACCTGCCTGGGCTCATTTCCGAATATTAGGTCCAGAATTGCCCCCTCCCTTGTTGGACTTTCTACATACTGGCTAAAAAAGTTCTCCTGGATGCAACTTAAGAATTTTCTCCCTCCCTACATTGCACATTAAAACTATCCCAGTTAATATTTGGGTAATCAAAACCCCCTACTATTATTGCCCTATTATTCTTATACTTCTCTGAAATTTGATTACATATTTGATCCTCTATCTCTCCTTGGCTGTTGGGGGCCCAAAGTACACACCCAACAGTGTGTTTGCCCCTTTTGTGTTTTTTACTTCTACCCTTATGGCTTCATTTGCTGATCCTTCCAAGATATCATCCCTCCTCACTGCTATAATTGATTCCTGGATCAATATTGCAACCCCCCTCCTCTTCTATCCCCATTTCTATCTCATCTGAATACCCTATAACCAGGAATATTGAGCTGCCAATCCTGCCCTTCTTTTAGCCAAGTCTCAGTCATAGCTGTATCATCATACTCCCATATGTCTATCTGTGCCCTTAGCTTGTCTGTCTTATTCCTCAGGCTCCTTGCACTAAAATATATTCCATTTAGCCTTGCGAAACTCACCTCTTTCTTATCTAGCCTATGTTTCCTCTGCCTTCCAGACTCACTTACTAGTGTTTTAACTCCTAATACCATCTCAGCTTCTATCCCCTCTGAACTACTTTTCAGGATCCCATCCACCTGTCAGTTTAGTTTAAATCCACCCCTATGCCAACTATCCTAATGCTAACAGCATTAGCAAACCTTCCCATGAGGATGTTAGTCCTGTTCCTGTTCAGATGTAACCCATCCAACTTGTACAGGTCCCACCTCCCCCAGAAATGGTCCCAATGCCCCAGGAATCTAAAGCCCTCCCTCCTGCACCATTTCTCCATTCACGCATTCATCTGCTCTATCCTTCCATTCCTATACTCACTACTGCGAGGAATCTGGAGATTACTACCTTTGAAGTCCTGCTTTTCAATTTCCTACCTAACTCCCTAAAGTCTGCTTGCAGGACCTCATTTCTCTTTCTTCCTATGTCATTGCTCCCATGACCTCTGACTGTTCACCCTCCCCGTTCAGATTTCCCTGCAGCCATTCCATTACATTCTTGACCCTGGCACCCTGGAGGCAACATACCATCCTGCAGTTACATCTATGGCTCCAGAAGCACCTGTCTACTCCCCTCACTAAAGAATCCCCTACCACTATTACCATTCCACACTTCTTCCTCCTGCCCTGAGCAGCTGGACCACCCAAAGTGCCATGGCCTTTGCTCTGGTTGGCCTCCACGGAAGAACCGGCATTCTCACCATTTTCCAAGGCCGAAAAAGGGTTTGTGAGCAAGATGCACTCGGGGGATTCCCTCATTCCTGGTGCAGACTCGATGGGCTGAAGGGTCTCTTTCTGTGCTGTAGACCCCTATGACTCTATGACTATCTGCTTGGTCCCCTTCTTCTGTCTGGTGGTCACCCATTCCATCTCTGATTGTACTTCCTTAAGCTGCGGGGTGACCACCTCCTTAAGTGTGCTATCCATGAACCTCTGAACCTCGTGAATGCACCATAATGCCCCCAGCTGCCGCTCTAGCTCCAAAACCCGGAGCTTAAGTTGCTCCAGTCGGAGGCACCTCCTGCACACATGGTCTTCCAGACCACCAGGAGCGTCTGGTATTTCCCACATAGTGCAGGATGTGCAAATCACAGGACTGAGCTCCCCATACGGATCTTAACTAAATAGAATATGGACTCTTACTTTTATTTTACCCTTACTCCTATGTGAGTATAGACTAGAAGCTAGATCCTCTAGAAAGACTAGATCCTGTAGGTGCTACTAGCTGCCTGTCCCAGGGTCCTCCTCTTACACTTTCCTCTAGGCGCTGCTAACTGCCTGTCCCAGGGTCCTCCTCTCACACTCTCCTCTAGGTGCTGCTGACTGCCTGTCCCAGGGTCCTCCTCTCACACTCTCCTCTAGGTGCTGCTGACTGCCTGTCCCAGGGTCCTCCTCTCACACTCTCCTCTAGGTGCTGCTGACTGCCTGTCCCAGGGTCCTCCTCTCACACTCTCCTCTAGGTACTGCTGACTGCCTGTCCCAGGGCCCTCCTCTCACACTCTCCTCTAGGTACTGCTGTCTGTCCCAGGGTCCTCCTCTCACACTCTCCTCTAGGTGCTGCTGACTGTCCCAGGGTCCTCCTCTCACACTCTCCTCTAGGTGCTGCTGACTGTCCCAGGGTCCTCCTCTCACACTCTCCTCTAGGTACTGCTGACTGTCCCAGGGTCCTCCTCTCACACTCTCCTCTAGGTGCTGCTGACTGTCCCAGGGTCCTCCTCTCACACTCTCCTCTAGGTGCTGCTGACTGTCCCAGGGTCCTCCTCTCACACTCTCCTCTAGGTACTGCTGACTGCCTGTCCCAGAGTCCTCCTCTCACACTCTCCTCTAGGTGCTGCTGACTGCCTGTCCCAGGGTCCTCCTCTTACACTCTCCTCTAGGTGCTGCTAACTGCCTGTCCCAGGGTCCTCCTCTCACACTCTCCTCTAGGTGCTGCTAACTGCCTGTCCCAGGGTCCTCCTCTCGCACTCTCCTCTAGGTACTGCTGAATGCCTGTTCCAGGGTCCTCCTCTCACACTCTCCTCTAGGTACTGCTGAATGCCTGTTCCAGGGTCCTCCTCTCACACTCTCCTCTAGGTACTGCTGAATGCCTGTTCCAGGGTCCTCCTCTCACACTCTCCTCTAGGTACTGCTGAATGCCTGTTCCAGGGTCCTCCTCTCACACTCTCCTCTAGGTGCTGCTGACTGCCTGTTCCAGGGTCCTCCTCTCACACTCTCCTCTAGGTGCTGCTAACTGTCCCAGGGTCCTCCTCTCACACTCTCCTCTAGGTACTGCTGAATGCCTGTTCCAGGGTCCTCCTCTCACACTCTCCTCTAGGTACTGCTGAATGCCTGTTCCAGGGTCCTCCTCTCACACTCTCCTCTAGGTGCTGCTGACTGTCCCAGGGCCCTCCTCTCACACTCTCCTCTAGGTACTGCTGAATGCCTGTTCCAGGGTCCTCCTCTCACACTCTCCTCTAGGTGCTGCTAACTGCCTGTCCCAGGGTCCTCCTCTCACACTCTCCTCTAGGTACTGCTGAATGCCTGTTCCAGGGTCCTCCTCTCACACTCTCCTCTAGGTGCTGCTAACTGCCTGTCCCAGGGTCCTCCTCTCACACTCTCCTCTAGGTGCTGCTGACTACCTGTCCCAGGGTCCTCCTCTCACACTCTCCTCTAGGTGCTGCTGACTGTCCCAGGGTCCTCCTCTCACACTCTCCTCTAGGTGCTGCTGACTGCCCATCCCAGGGCCCTCCTCTCGCAGTCTCTTCTAGATGTGGCTGGCTGCCTGTCCCAGGGTCCTCCTCTGGCACATTCCTCTTTATATTCTTTACATGTTCTTTATATTCTTTCCAATTTTCTGACCTGCCACCCATCTTTGCGTAATTATATGCTATTTCTTTAAGTTTGATACTGACTTTAACTGTTTTAGTTAATCACAGATGAAGGGCCCTCCCCTTGGAATTTTTCTTTCTCATTGGAATGAATATATTCTGTGTATTCTGAAATATCCCTTTAAATGTCTGCCATTGAACTTCTGTTAATATATCCCTTAACCTCACTGCCTGTTCACTTTAGCTACCAAATGAAGTTAAGGGATATGTCAATAGAAGTTCAGCTCCTGCTCTTTCTGGGCCATGGGCAGTGCTGTAAATGCACTAACCTTCTCTTTGAAGCTGTCCTTGCCTTCCTTCAGCCTTCCACTGTAAAACCTGCAAAGCAGATTAAATCAGAGGCTGCCCATCCTTTGTACCCGTAAAATCTGGAAGTTGACAGGTTGGAGCCAGCTCCCTGTTGCTCTCAGAATTTCTCCCAATTTTCCCCTACTCGCACCCAACCCCATGTTAAGATCCACCACCAATACCCTTCCTTTCCTGTCTTTGTCTACTTCTCCCACATAGATGTTAGCAGATAGAACTTTCATAGAGTGCACAACTTGTTCCAGTGCTTTCACCAACACAATCCTTCAAGCCCATCTCTGAATAGAAACAAATATTTCTAAGAGGCATTTCTGTTTGAGTGCAGCAGGCCATATATAGAAGAGTCCTTGAAGGCTAGAATGGGGCTGCAGCTAGCTCCTAAAAACTGCAGCAGTTCTTTGCGAAGCTATGCCTTGTTTATTTTTCAGGAGCCTATTGCTGACTTTTGGACCCTGGAAAGAAATAGGATTTCTTTTAGGCTCATTCTTGTTTTTTGGGATGAGGAAGAAGGGGTGGAGGATCAGGAGGAGAAGCCAGAATGCTCAGACACCTCAAGTGACATTCGCATCCTATTCATTTACACAAAAAGGGTCATGAAAATCTGCAACTCTCTCCTCCAAAAGGCTGTGGATGCTGGTTTAATTGAAATTTTCAAGAGTGCGTTTTAACAGATTTTTGTTCAGCAAAGGTAGCAAGGGATATGCAGCAAAGATAGGTAAATGGAGTTGAGATACAAATCAAGGGTCTGAACGTCCTACTCCTGATCCTAAATTCCTATCCTGTCTGCAGTCCCAAGCCAGGCATCTTCATTACAATAAAAACAAAAATACTGCAGATGCTGGAAACATGAAATAACAACAGAAAATGCTGGAAAAACTCAGCAGGTCTGACAGCATCCGTGGAGAGAGAAACAGAGTTAATGTTTCGAGTCAGCACGAAATGTTAACTCTGCTTCTGTCTCTACAGATGCTATCAGACCTGCTGAATTTTTCCAGCATTTTCTGTTTTTATTAACTTCATTATAATGCTTGAGAAAACTGTGCCTCTCTCGCGAATCAATAATTGAGTTGAGCAGCTGCCAAGTAGTTGTGGATACAGCTTATAAAGAGCACTCTTAGCTAAGTCGAATCCAAATCCATTGCCAAATGAATCCATTGGGCCCTTTTGGCAATAAATTTGACTTGTTGTCTCATGACCCCACATTTAGGGCAGCGGGACCCTGGGTGGCAGTTTACCCGCAGCGCTCAATTAAGAGGTGGGACCTCCATCCAATTGAGGAAGGCAGCCCACTTCCCAGGCTGGATCAATCAGAGTGCCACTGTTAGAGGTGGCCAGTGCTGAACTTCATCCTTGACAGCGCCATCGCTAGACATGGTCAATGCTGAGGCTGCAGCCTCGAGAACGCCACTGTTAATGTAGCTAATGCTAAGACTGCAGGACAAAGGAGAGCGCACCTCCCTGTTGAGATACCCTCGAAGAGATGCTAAATTTTATTCTGTATCATGCTGGCAGGCAGGCTCTGGTGATTGGGTGCAGGGTGAACACTCCATTAGGGCCCATTTCTGTCATTGGAGTGGCCACAAAGAAGGGGCTCACAACCCCAGGAACCCACTGGAGGCCACCACCTCCACATGTCAATTACTTTAAATCTGTGCCCCCTCATTCTTGATCCTTTCATGAGCGGGAATAGTTTCTCTCTCTCTGCTCTATCCAGATACTTCATGATTTTGAACATCTCTATCAAGTCTCTTCTCAGGCTTCTTTTCTCCAAGGAAAACAGTCCTAACTTCTCCTATCTATCTTCAGAACTAAAGTTCCTCAACCCTGGAACTATTCGCGTGAGTTTTTTCTGCACTCTCTTTAATGTTTTCACATCTTCCTAAAGTGCGGCCCACATTGCTGGGCCAGGCTAGACACAATATTCTTGCTGAGCCGAACTAGTGTCTTATACAAATTCAACATAAGCTCCTTGTTCTTGTACTCTATGCCCCTATTAATGAAGCTTATGATCTTGTATGCTTTATTGACTATTCTCTCAAACTGTCCTGCCACCTTTAATGACTTATGCAGATATACATCCAGGTCCCTCTGCTCCTGCACCCCTTTTAAAATTGCACCCTTTATTTTATATTGTCTCTCCGAGTTCTTCCTACCAAATGAATCACTTCACATTTCTCTGTATTAAACTTCATCTGCCACCTGTCCACCCATTCCACAAATTCTCTATGTCCTTTTTTGAAGTTCTAAGCTATCCTCCTCACAGCTCACAATTTTTCCAAGTTTTCTTTCATCCACAAATTTTGAAATACACCAAGTTCCCAGGTAATTAATATACATCAGGAAAAGCAAGGGTCCCAACACTGACCTCTGGGGAAGTTCACTACAAACTTACCTCCAGCCTGTAAAACATCCATTAACTATGTCTCTCCATTTCCTGTCACTCAGCCATTTTCGTATCCATGTTGCACCTGTCCTTTTATTCGATATCTTATAACTTTGCTCACAAGTCTGTTGTGTGGCTCTGAATCAAATGCCTTTTGGAAGTCCATGTCCCTCATCAACCCTCTCTATTAAATCTTCAAAAAACTCCAGCAAATTAGTTAAACATGATTTTCCCTTAAGAAATCCATGCTGGTTTTCCTTAATTAACCCACATTTGTCCATGTGACTATTAATTTTGTCCCAAATTATTGTTTATAGAAGTTTCCCACCACCGAAGTTAAATTGCCTGCAGTTGTTGGGCTTATCTTTACACCTTTTTTGAACAACGGTATAACATTTGCAATTCTCCAGTCCTCTGGCACAATCCCTGTATCTAAGGAAGACTGAAAAATTATGGCTAGTGCCTCTGCAATTTCCATTCTCACTTCTCTCAGCATCCTTGAATGCATCTTGTCTGGTCCTGGTGCTTTATCAATTTTGAGTACAGGTAGCCTGTTCAATACCTCCTCCTTATCAATTTTAAACCTTTCTTGTGTCTGAATTACCTTCTCTTTCACCATGGCCTGGGTAGCATCTTCTTCCTTGGTAGAGACAGGTGCAAAATATTCACTTAATATCTCAGCTATGTGCTCTGCCTCCATGCATAAATCCTCCACTCCTCCTTTTACCACCATATGCCTACCATAGAGACATATTTATATGTCTATAGAAGACTTTGGGATCCTGCTTTATGTTGTTTGCCTGTCTTTTTTCATACTCCCTCTTCGTTTCTTACTTGCTTTTTCACCTCCCCTCTGAACCTTCTATATTCAGCCTGGTTCTCAAATGTATTTTCTACCTGACATCTGTCGTCAGTGAGCTTTTGTGAGGAACTACACTTTTTTTTCTTTATCTTCATTTCTATCTCTTTGTCATCCAAGGACCTCTGGATTTTCCCGTTCTAAGGAATATACCTTGACTCTGCCTGGACTAACTCCTCTTTGAAGGTCACCCTTGTATAGCCACAATTTTGCCCAACCTTTGGCTCCAATTTATTCAGCCCAGATCTGGTCTTATCCCACTGAAGTTGGCTTTCCCCCAGTTAATTATTCTTACTCTGGATTGTTCTTTGCCCTTTTCCATAGTCAGCATGAATGTTGTGCTACAATAATCACTATCCCCCAAATGTTCTCCACACTTCATCCATTTGGCCCACCTCATTCTCAAGAACCAGGTCTAGCAGTGCCTCCTTTCTCATTGGACTGAAAATATAGGGAAGAATTTTCCGGTTGGCCAACAGGGCTTGGACCCACTTGCCGACGTGTAAAATGACACGCAGTGATATCGGGTGGGCGTCCCAACGTCACCACGCGTCATTTAGGTCGTCTGTTCGGCGGGCACGCTGCCACATTGGCTGCGCACCTACCAAGCTGTCAAAGGCCTATTAAGGTCATTAAGAAAATAATTAAAGTTGTTAAGAATGTAGCCCGTCCAACCTTAAGGTTAGTGGGCAGGCGAAGAGCCCAGGCGGCCTTCGCATTTTTCATGAAACCTCATCCACGGGCGGGATGAGGTTTCATGAAGTGTTTATTAATTAAATAAAAGTGTTTGAATAAATGAATGGCCATGTCCCAGCTCATGTGACAGTTTCACATGAGGGGACATGTCCTTAAAATTTTTTTTTACCTTTATTAAATTTCTCAGAACTTAAACTAATCTCCTTGAGGCACCTCTGTGCCTCAGGGAGATTTCTGAGCTCTTATGGACACATGCGCGAAAGAGAGCAGGCCCCGGCTCAGGGAATGCACCCCCCCACCCCCCCCAGCCCGCACAGGGAGTGCTCAGCACTTCTGGTTGTGTCATGCTAGGTGGGCCTTAATTGGCCCACCAACATAAAATGGCGGCGCGCACCCAATCGGGGGCACCGATTGGGTTCGCACTCTTTCCTGCCCGCCCCCACACAACCCCCCACAACGGGGAGAAAATTCAGCCCACACTGTTGTAAAAGATTTTCCTGAACTCATTCTAGGAACTCTTTCCCCTCCGTGCTCTTTACTGCACTACAATCCCAATCTTTTTTTGGTAATTAAAGTCCCCCATTATAACTACACTATAATTTTTGTGCCTCTTTGTCATTTCATTGCAAATTTGTTCCTCAACATCCTTCCGACTACTTGGTGGCCTATTTGAGCAATGTAATTTACACCGTTTTTGTTCCTTAGCTCTAGCCAAATCAATTCTGTCCTTGACCCCTCTGGAACATCCTCTCTCTCCAGCACCGCTTAATCAATACCGCCACCCCTCCCAATTTTCCTCCCTTCCCATCTTTCATGAACACCTTGGGCATAATTTTCTGTGCCTGCTGGCAGTGGGTGTGATAGGTGGTGTGCGCGGACAGTATGGTGCGATTAATTTCACAACGGCGGGTAGGCAGATTGCGATCTTCCGCTCAGCCTGCCAACAGCAGGCCGCATTTCCCGCCAACGGTTGTCAGGGAGCTCATTGTAATACATCAGCATATTATTAAAAGGCCATCCCGCTAGGCTCTCGGAACCCCGCCGGATCATCCGTCCACGTTGGCAGGAAAGCACACCAACGTGTTTCATGATGGCACACAGGCAACATGCAGTTGGTGGCCTTCACTTTGGGGGAACTGAGGCAAGTGAACAGCATCGATTTTCACAGTTCGCCATGGTCATCTGTTGCTTTGCAGGCTTCAGGGGCATCGGGGGGGCCTGGGTGAAGTGCTGCCCAGCCTCGGAGACGACTGTTTTTTTTGGGGGGGTGGGGGGCGGGTGGGGTGGTGGTGGTGTCCTGGAGCAACAGCTGTCCAGCTTCGGAGGCAACTAATGCTGTTGTCATGAAGTGGGGGGGGGGGGGTGGGTGGGTGCAACTGCTGGCCAGCCTCAGACGTGACTGTTGCTGTTGTCGAGGGGTGGGGGGAAGCAACTGCTGCCCTGGCGTTGGATCCTGCACACAAGAAATCAAAGTGCGGGGCAGGGTAGGCAGGTGAAGTGGCCACACAATAGGGCCACCTGAATAAACTGACCATTCCTCTGCAGCTGAAACAGTTCAGGCACCGCCACAGTGCTCATGCAAGCAACATGGAGGCACCTAAGTGCCACCAAGTGCTCCAGACCATCCCCCCCCCCCCCCCCCCCCCCCCCCCCCCCCCCCCCCGGGGCTGTCTGCCCCCTACCCACCCCTGGCACAGACTGCGAGTCTGCAACCACTTTTCTGGACCACAGAGCAGTTGGACTGCACACATTGTACAATCTCCTCGACAATGCTGGCCATGTAGCAGTCACTGCTGGAGGTGCTCACAGCCCCTTGCAAGCTCAGCAACCTGGTTAGGAACTGTCTCCCCCATGTCACAGGTTGACAGGGCAGCCATGCAACACACTCATCTGTGGCCATCTGAGGGGTGGCCAGCACTCTCCGGGAAGCGTTAAGGGACCATCACACAGGGCCAGGAAAGCTGCGAAGTACACCCATGCTAACCACATCTCTCTGTGTTTAACGCAGGAGGACCACGTCAAAAGCATGGAGCCTGGCGACCTAGCTGTATGCCTGATGGCTCACAGACAATGAAGAAGGTGGAGGAGAGAGCGACTGAGGCACCTGACCACGCAAAGGTAGGAGCTGCAACCTCAGAAAGAAGGGGCAGCTGGGGCTCCTCCACACGCTGCCCAGGATCAACAGTGAGGTGTGACTGGTCGGCGCCTAGCAATACCCAGGGTCTATACATGCCACCTGTCATTCCTGCAGATGACCAAGAACCAGTGTTGCCAACGACTGTGCTCACAGCTGCCACTTACTGCAGGACTTGGCGCCAAGGGGACATGGAGGGCATCCAGTGTCAGTGGCTGTGAAAACTACCGTGGCGCTCAATTTCAATGCCAGTGGCTCCTTTCAGGGCTCCACGGGTGACTTCTGTGGGATTTCACAATCCGCCACCCACAAATGCATCCATGAGATCACGGATGCCATCTTCTCGAAGGCACACAACTTCGTGCATTTCGCCTGGGACTGGGACAGCCAGGATGCAAGAGCCATTTGGATCCATCTGGATCTTGGGATTCCCACAGGTGCAGGGTGCGATCAACTGCACCCATGTGGCCCTCAGATCTCCGTTGCTGCACAAGGTGGACTACATCAACTGCAAGGGATTCCACTCACTGAACGTGCAGCTGGTATGAGACCACCAGAAACACATCCTGTAGGTGTTCGCATGGTTTCCAAGAAGTGTGCATGACTCCTACATGGTCAGTCAGAGATCCCTGGAGTCTTCCAGGATCCACAGGGACTGCAGGGATAGCTCTTTGGGGACAAGGGCGACCTGCAGAGGATGTGGCTGATGACACCCTGTAGGGCGGCCTCAGTGCAGCACAGCAACACTATAATGAGGCTCATGCAGCAGCTTGCAACTTGGTGGAGCAAACCATCGGGATGCTGAAGATGAGGCTCCAGTGCCTGGACTGGTCTGGTAGAGGCCTGCAATACAGTCCACAGAGGGTGTCACGCCTTGTCATCATCTGCTGCGCCCTTTACAACCTGACACTCCAGCGAGCAGGCGAGCTGGCTGAGGAGGAGATGGAGGAGCTAAACGTCTCTTCTGATGAGGAGGACGCTGACTATGATGACGGTGGGGAGGTCCTCGAAGGCGACGATGGTCGGGTTGAGGCCCTCGTACTGGCTAGGCAAGGCAGATGCACTCGGGAGGCTCCTCATAGCTGCTAGATTTGTGCAGGATGATGACAACATGCATTGAAGTGACCCCATAAATCCTCACAGCGCACTTGTGAACGTTTTACTCCAGTCTGGCTTATGGCAGTGCCAATACCCTCGGTGAGAATGTTCCTGTCATGGAGATGCAGTGGAGGCCCCAATAGTCACTCGATTGCAGGAGGATGATGACGAGATACATTGAGTACACTTCATAAATCTTCACATAGCCTCTGAGAATGTCTGACACCCATCTGGCCGAGGGCAGCTTGCTTGCATTCCGTGATCAGGGTCATATCATAGAGACACAGCCAAGAAACTTTAAAAGTTTCGATGCTTTATCCGCCTTCAATACCTGAGCTATTCAGGAGTTGGAACACAGTATCAATAGTCACAGATGCTGAAGAGATGGGGGCCAGCCCCTCCTTAAAGATTCTGACAGCACAACGAGAGAATGAGTGAACTCCGTGGCCCACTACATTCTGGCAGCAACGACAAACAACGCTGAGGTGCAGGCATCAGTAATGTTTCCAGGGAGTGTGCGGCCAGACCATCACTTTGGTCTGAAGGCTGCACAGAGCACAGGGAAGAGGCCCTGGACTGAGACACCTGCCTTTATCTTGTGCAGAAAGATTTCACATCTAAGTGACAAGAACACTGCTCGAGAACAAGGAGCCATAGGCAAGGAGACATTCTTAAGAGTTTTTGACAATAGTGAACAGTATGTACAAGTGAATAACACCCATGCATAGGCAATGCAACTAATTCTCCTTAACCTTCCTAACCCTGCTGCTATGTCTTGGTGCTCCCCGGACATGCACAGCGGAGGTGGAGACAGCCTGCTGACTGCGATGCCCTGCTTGTGATGACTTTGGAAGGCGTCCTCTGGAGGGCCCTGAACTGCTTTCGGGGTCCTGCTGTGTGGCTGCTGAGGTCACAGGGAGAGGGTATTTGGATGGGCCGGTCACTCCCTGAGTCAGTGGGGTGGATAGGCCAAGAGTGTGCACCTGCTGATCCTCCTCCCTATGGATGCTCGCGGGCCCAACGCTGACTCCTCGAGGGGAAGGGGCAGTTGGAGTGAGACTGAGCTGCCCTGCACCCCTCTCACATACACACTGTTGTAGGCCAACTATGGCATCAGTGGTGGAGTTGAGCCCTCGCAGCAATGCAGGAGCGATAACCTGGACCAAGGTCTCCATGGCAGCCGCCATCCTACTAGTGTTGACCTCAGTGCATTGACATGCCGGTGCTATCACCTCAGCCTGAAGGCGAATGCGTTCCTCCCTCGTGCCTTGCAATCTGAGGAGTGCAGCGGACATCCCTTCCTGATGTTCCCTAGCTTGTCTTTGCAGTTCCAGCAACTGTGACATGACCGTGTCCGGAGGCTCGTCACCTGACTCAGACTCAGCAATGTTCTGGCCTCCAGCAGTCCTCCGAGTGCTGGGGACCTGGGAAGTCCCTGCCTCCACCTGTTGTGAATCAGACAGTGTGATGTGCACATCAGATTGTGATCCCGTGTCCATTCTAAAGCTAGGTCCCACCAAGGTGTGTGTCTCTGCGCTGATGGAGGGTGTGGGTGAGTACTGTAATGGAGCTTTGAGGAGAGTGTGCCTTCAGTTTCCCCTTTGGAGGTTTCTTCATGGCCTGATTGGAGGGCCTGGGTCATGGACTCTGTCGCCTGTTAGTCAAATGTGCCTGTGAAAGTAAGGGGAGATAATTATTGCATGGCAGTGGCCTGTGAAAGAGGACACATCACTCATGGCATGGTTGTCTGATGGATGTTGCAATGCTGGATCCTCACTTGGTAGAGCAACGCCGACCTCACTGTCAGCACAGGACCGGTCCCGGTCATCGCCGGCCAGCTGGATGGCTCTGTTTTCAAAGTACATGAGGACCTTGATTTTGGGCTTTCCACCACTGGTCTGCGACCGCTCTCTCTTGTTGTGTGCCAGCCTGTCCTGCAGGGATAGAGATGGAGAAAGTGTAAGCACTGCCAGGCCAGATGATAAATGTGCCTGGCCTGTGCGGGTGGTGGGTGGTCCCATGGATGGGCTGAGGACAAAGAAGGTGAATGAGAGAGTGAATGGTGATGTCTTTTGGACTGGCAGTGAGTGAGTGAGGGCCATATGGATGTGTGATGGGTTTGTGAGTGTGTGAGTTGGGAATGATGAAAAAAGTGACTTACCCTGGCGGAATGGAGGAGATCATTCATCCTCTTGCAGCACTGGGTGGTTGTCCTCTTCTGAAGGATGTTGGCGCTGACCACCACTGCCACTGCCTCCCAAGCTGGATTGGTCATGTTGCTGTCCCAAGCTGCAGCCAGAGAGGGGGTACAGGACATCCTGGCGGGCCTCCATGGCATCCAGCACTCGCTCGAGGGGCCCGTCACTAAACCGAGGGGCTGTGGTCCTTTTTCCTTTGCTGGCCATGTCCCCCAGGCAGCAGTGGTGAGCTTGTGGTGATGAGCAGTGTGATGGAGGCTGCCTTTTAAACATGGCGACGGGGTGATGCAACAGCGGGCTGATGGCGGGAGGGCGAATGAGAGCCCATCCGCCATGGAAACAGCGTGTTTCCCGGGAATGCATAAATAATGTGGCGGGTTTGGGATGATACGGCGTGAAAACCCACCATCGCCGTCGGCAGGTAGGATGCCATTTTGCCTGCCCGCTCCCACACTTAGTACAAATTTGAGAAAATTCCACCCCTTGTATCCAGGAATATTTGTTAACTCACCAATCTTATTTGCCACATCTATGCATTCGCAGACATGCACATTAACCCTGACTTAGACTTTATTACTCTCTCCCTTACTCTGATCCCACCTATTAACTTATTATTCACTACTCTAGCGGCATCTATCTCTCCCAATATTCTGTGTATTTTGGTATTCCTATCTGATATTATCCCTGGATTTCCACATCCCTGCCAAGTTAATTTAAACCCTCCACAATAGCACCAGCAAAGCATCCTGCAAGGAACTCAGTCCTGGCTCTATTAGGTGCAACCTGTCTGGCCTGTACAGGTCCTATCTCCTCCAGAATTGGTCCCAATCCCCAAGAATCTAAAGCCCTCCTGCCCGCATCATCTTTCCAGCCACGCATTCATCTGCTTAATCCTCCTATTTCTATATTCAGTTGCGTGTGGTACTTTGTGTAACCCAGAGACTATTACTTTTCAAGCCACGCTTGCTAATTTCCTACCTAGCTCCATAAATTCTGAATGCAGGACCACATCCCTTTATTTTCTTTCATGGGATATGGGTGTCGCTGACAATAGACCAACATTTGTTTCCCATCCTAAACTGCCCTTTAACTGAGTGGTTTGCCATGCCTTTTCAGAGGGCTGTTAATAGTCATGCTGAGAGTCTGGAGTCACATGTAGACCAGACAAGGATGGCAGATTTCCTTCCCTAAAGGGTTTTTGCAACAATTGATGATAGTTTCATGGTCACCATTACTGAGACCAACTTCATATTCCAGATTTTATTAATTTAATTCAAATTCCATCAACTGCTATTGTGGGATTTGAACCCATGTCCCAGGTCATTAACCTGGGTTACTAGTCCAGTGCTATTACCACTACACCACCATCTTCCCCATTAATACTAATGTGGACCACCTCTGCAGGCTGTTCACCTTCCCCCCTCAGGCTGCTCTGTCGCCGCTCAGTGACATCCTTGACCCGAGTGAGTCAGAACAGCTCAATGTTAAATCCCAAGATCGAAAATAAGGAATTAAATGTAAAGCATGCAGGATTCCGGTGACTGGTTCCTTTCAGCTTTTATCATTTAAACAATGGAAACAGGTTTCCAAGTGAATGCTGCTCACTGACTGAGCTTGGTTGTTAAATGTGTTTGAGTAGTTGTTTGCACCTTTTGATTAGCAGATCGTGACTTCACATTGCTGACTATTCCAGCTAGAAAAGGCACAAGAAACTGTGAGTATCAACACAGCAGCAGGAGGACTCAGAAAATCAGGAGACTTTTTAAAACTTGATCATTTAACAAGATATATGCTTCTTTCTGTTCATAGTCACTGCTCCAATGCAAGAGAAAAATGGATTTAAAACACATAAAACTCATCTCAGGCAGCTCTGGACAGTGTTATGTATAGACTAAAGGCTATAAACATTGTCTCAGGACTGCACTTAACCCAATAACTTTGAAATAAAAGCAAAATACTGCGGATGCTGGAAATCTGAAACAAAAACAGAAATGTTGGAAACAGGTCTAGCGGCATCTGTAGAGAGAGAAAGAGTTAATGTTGTAAGTCCGTATGACCTCTGAAGAAGGGTCATACCGACTCAAAACATTAACCCTGTTTCTCTCTGCATAGATACCAATAACTTTGAAAATTGTTTTCAGTGAGAAGATGAAATTGTGAACAAGAATGGGTAGACATATATATTAAAAAAAATCCTACAAATACTGGAAAACTGAAATTATGGGAAGAAGTGATGCTTCAAAATACAGAGCCTCAACCAGATCCCATCTAGAGCCCTACATTCCGTTCAGGTAATGCACCTCAGGAAGGATATATTGTTCTCAGAGGGGTAACAGCACAGACTCACCAGAATGATCCTCCTCCTCTTCAGGTACCTTGCCGCTAAAGGGTGGTGGCAACCATGGCATTCCATTGGATTGCTACATGATTATGGCAGTAGTTTGCCATTACCTTCTGCAGTACAGCTGACCAGGTAATTCGCCCACTTTTATCACCTGCCATCAGGCATCTTGAAAGGATGTACAGGCTGATAAATCAACCTGCTTAACCACATTATGAACGCATCTTCAGTGGCCATCAAGTTCTGTAGTAGGACTTGAATCTGGTGCTTCTGGCTCAGAGGTAGGGACACCACCACTGCATCACAAGATCTCCCACCATAATTATACCGTGGTTTAAAGAGTTAAATTATGAGGCTGCATTACATAAATTTGCCTTGTATTCCCTTGAGTCTAGGGGATTAAGATGAACTAATTGAGGTGATTAAAATAACAAAAGCATTTAATTGAGTAGATGCTAACAAGCTGTTTCCTATGATGAGGAATCCAGAACATGAGGGCACATCTTAAAATTAGAACCAGGCCATCCATGAGCATAATCAGAAAGCACTTTTTCACACGTAGGATAGTCCAACGGTGGCATTCACTCCCCATGTGTAACACAGAAGATCAATTTTGTAAATATTCTATTTTCCCCCAATTTTCCCCTGACACTTCCTCCAATTTGCAATGACTTACCCTGTCTGAAACTGAAGATGGTTGATGAGAAGAAACCAGTTCCCAAGAAGGGAGTCAAGAAAGCCTTAAAGAAACCAGCAGCAAAGAGCAGGAAGAAGCGGCGAAGGTTGAGGAAGGAGAGTTACTATATCCACGTCGACAAAGTGATGAAGCAGGTTCATCCCGACACTGGCATCTCCTCCAAGGCCACGAACATCATATTTTTGAGTGGATGAGGCTTCCCGTTTGGCCCATTACAACAAGCGCAGCACCATCAACTTCTGGGGAACAGGCCAAGCACACCGTGTCGGAAGGGACAAAGACAGTGACCAAATACACCAATGCCAAGTAAAACTCCACAATGGGCTGAGAGAAACATCCAATAATGATCGCACTCTCTTCGTGTCTGACAATAAATGTTCATGAGCTAATTGACTGTGCTGACCATCCAAGCTAAACTGTTACCTTTCTTTTGTTTCCCATAGGGATCAATGAATATCTATCAGTCAGGGGACCTCTGATGGGCCTAACCCCCATCCATCTAGGGGCACCATCACTAAATCCTCCACTATCATCATCCTGGGGGTCACCATTGACCAGAAACTGAACTGGACTAGCCATATAAATATTGTGTCCACAAGAGTAGGTTAGAGGCTAGGAATTCTGCAGTGAGTAACTCACCTCATGGCTCCCCAAAGCCTGTCCGCCATCTATAAAGCACAATTCATGAGTATGATGGAATAGTCTTCACTTGCCTGGATCAGTGCAGCTCCTACAACACTCAAGAAGCTTGACACCATCCAGGACAAAGCAGTCCGCTTGACTGGAACCACATCCACAAATATTCACTCCCTCCACCACCAATGCACAGTAGCAGCAGTGTGTACCATCTACAAGATGTACTGCAGAAACTCACCAAGGTTCTTTAGACAGCACCTTCCAAACCCACAACCACTACCATCTAGAAGGACAAGGGCAGCAGATACATGGGAGCACCACCAACTGGAAGTTCCTTTCCAAGCCACTCACCATCCTAACTTGGAAATACATCACCTTTACTTCCGTCCTTAAAAGCACTGTGGGTATACCTAAATTACAGGGACTGCAGCGGTTCAAGAATTTTTTAGGGATGGGCAGTAAATGCTGGCCTAGCCAGTAATGCCCACGTCCCGTAAATGAATTTTAAAAACTGAGGACAATGTTAGCAAAACTTAAAGTCCCATTTTCCAAATTTGTTTATCTTCACAAAGAATATTCATCCTGTTATCACTGGTTTGCAAATTCCTGTAAGATTCAATGCAGAGCCCACTGAAACATTATAGCCTTGAGGTTATTGTTAGTGTTATTAAAGCATAGACACTAAATACGTTCCTATGACACTTCTGTGTTTGTTAGTTCAACAGAGGCATTACCCTTTTTAAAATAATCTATCAAATCTTACCATCTGTGCAGGAATTGGTCGTGCTTTTCGAACTTTGTGTTTCATCTTGGCCTCTTCCTCCTTCATAATTTCAGACAAAACTCGCTGTCAGGGTTACAAAGAAAGACACGTAAGTAACTATGGCAACAGAAGATATCCGTGAAAGATAATTCTGCAAACCTTTGTATATCAGCAGCGTTTGATTCTAATTCACTTGTGTAGGTGGTGGGAGCAGCTTTTAAAAGGGTCACTCCTGCAGTTTGTTAGATTCTATCTTATGCAACATATAATTAAGAGGTCGGGTGTGCAAAAGATACAGTTTACAATGGGTCTATAAATGGGCAACTCTTACCCTGAAGGTTAATAATGAATCAGTGCTCAAAATGAAATGTTAAATTCTGAGTTTACATGGAGCTATGTGTATGCAAGATTTCACTGACCACTCAGTTGTGAAATGTGGAGACCCCATGTCCACCCCATCATTCGAGTATAAAACAGTTGTTCATAGCTCCATGATTTAGTTGTGACCTGTAGAACTGGCAATATAAAGCGAATATAGGTGAAGAGACCAAAAATGTGAGGGACACTGAGCAGCAGTTTGGTGAATTTTAAGCCCATCATGACTAACAGTACAACCATTAATAACAGTCCAATTCACCGCAACAGGCACAATGTAACTGCTTCTGGTGGGGATCAAGTTGAGCTCCAATACAACAGAGTAGGAGCTGGAGCTTGGTGAAGACATCACCAAAACTTCCTTTATCAACCGATAAGGAAAAGGATTCAGCAGATTTGCTAAAAAGAGAAGGAAGTTTGAACAGCCAACCAACTGAAAATTACAGAGGTGAATGGGGAATATATTGCCATACATCTAATTGAAAGCAGTTTACCAGTTTGAAAATTTATAGTAAAGCATTATTCTTTCTTGACAATAATCCCAAACATCTGTTTCAAGCAAAGGTTAAACCTTTGGACTGTCACTGCAACTTACTGACATCAGAATGATTGAAAGCAGAGTTTCTTATTGACCAAGGGCTTCCCACAGAACAAGTTTTGAGGCGAGAATGGACCCATGGAGGAAACTTGCTTGCTCACAATGTGCTGCCAATTAGGCTCATTATTGAGCCATTTGCCACCAATTATCTGAGTCCACCAGAATTTAATCATTGCTCAGGGATCACATGCGACTAGCATGGCCTTCCTGTGCTTTCCAAAGGTCACCAGGCAAGACCTTCTGGGGATGGTCCCAATGGGGTTGGTCCCTCTTTAAAAGGCACCTAGTGCTCGGTCAAGGGACCTAGCATTGGGAAGCGGGGAGGTTTCCTTTGAAATCCACTACCAGCCCTTGGCTCCGACCCTCCCCTTTATCCCATGCCACCCCCCGCCCCCCATCCCTCTCTCTTTCCCCTGTGGTCTAGGTCCCTTGGTGATCCTATGCCTTTCTCTGGGTGCATTATTGACAGCAGCCACCTCTTCTGGTGATGCTGCTGGCACTGGAAAGCTGCCAGTCTCTGAGTGGCCTGCAGGATTTCCGCTCCAGGATTCATGAATCCCGGGAAAGCCTGACTGGCCAGTTAATCCCATCAGGCCTCCCCTTCAGAACCGAAATGGGTTTTCCATCGGTTCTTCAACTGGTGGGCTGAACACACATTAGTTACATTAAATTTCGCCCATAATATCTCTTCTTATTTTTAAGGAGAATGCTATAATTCCATCTTCCAATTGTTTCCCACTTTCCTCCCACTGCAAGCCTAAGGAGAGTGGAGGTACTACTGAGCAAATGCTGATGCTTCAAATGGCTGTGCCCTTGAATAGTAGATAACATTCCATACAGTGAGTTCACAATTATGGTTATGCTTCTGAGGAACCTCATTATTCTGAGGAATAATGTGAGAAGGTACCAAAAGGTACCTTCTCACATTATTCTATCTTCGTATACATCACCAGCTATCGGAAATAGTTTTGGTATCTAATTTTTGCATCATTTAAAGATCCTTATTTAAACTCATTTTATCCTTATTGTATCTTGTGGAAATAGTCGCAGATACAAAATGCATCCAAGATCATGCAAAATAACATGGTCAGCAATGTATAAAAGTGGAGAAATTTTAATGTGAGAGGGTAGATAAAAAGAAATGAAGAGACCAGGAAGGTTGAGCTGGACTGGTTGGAAACTATGCTGTTCCTCTGCAATTACATCTTTTTTCAATTAGATCATAGCATTGGCTATGAGTGCGTCTGTTCATTTAACCTTCAATAAACCTCAAAGTGTTTCACTTCTTGGCATACAGACACAGGACTGCATCCATTGTTTACAGTATTACAAAATTCACATTTTTACTTGGCATTTTGATTTCACTTGTACTCTCTGCACCTCCACAGACCCTTTCCTTTACTGAATTTGGGGTGGTTAGCCCAGATTTTCTGATCTGTGGAAACTGAAATAAATCAAGACGGTCATATCTCTTCCCTGGAGCTGTCCTCCCAGCAGCCTGGTGAAATACAACACCTCGGATTTAAACATATGGCCAGTGGTCAAATTTAGTAGTAGTCAATTCATCAATGTTATTGACTTTTTCGTTGTGCTATTGTAAATAAATTAATGGCTGTCAACTATGGCAACTGTAATTTGATTCACTAAAAATAATAAGCCTACATAAAGGCCTTTATCTCAATAAGATGATGGTAGGTTTGGTTTACAGGATTAAATAGGAACAGAATAAATTGGAGCAGGAGTAAGCTATATGGCCCACTCAAGCCTGTTCTGCTGTTCAATAAGATCATGACTGATCTCCTCCCTTAACTTCATCTTCCCACACTAAACCCATTTCTTTTGATTCCCTTAATGGCCAAAAATTGTTCTATTATTGATCTCAGCCCTGAATACACTCAACGACTGAGTCTCCACAGCTTCTGGAGTAGAGAGTTCCAAACAAACATTAGAAATAGGGGCTGAAATTTGCACTGAGTGGGTGGGCACGTGTCCGACCCACTCAAGCATAAAATGATGTGTAATGACGTCGGGCGAACATCGTGATATCATCGCACACTCGCATGATATTTCGGTCAGCAGGCGAGAAGTGGGAGTTGGCAGCGTGCCTGCCGACAATTAACAGGCCTATTAAGGCCATTAAAGTAATAATTGACTGAAAACTTTCGCTGGCCATCCAACCTTCCGGTTGGTGGACAGGCGAAAAGGCCAAGCGGCCTTTGGATTTTTTAGAAAGCCTCATCCATGGGCGGGATGAGGTTTCCAACAGCAATTAAAAATTAAATCAAAAATTTTAAATTTCACCTATAACATGTCCCTGCTCATGTGACAGGGTTCCAGCCAGCGTGAAATCAATGTTGGGGCCTGATTGCGGGCGGTGGTCAGCTTCGCGGCTGCTCTCAGGCCCGCCTGACCGACAAGGTAAAAATCCTGGCCAGGAACAGAAATAGGCCACACCACCCCTCGAGCCTGCTCCACTACTCAATAAAATCATCACATCAATTCCACTCTCTCGCCCCATCCCAATATCCCTTGTTTCCCCTGGAGTACAAAAACATATTGATCTCAGCCTTGAATAGACTCAATGACTGAACATCTTCAGCTCTCTGGGACAAAAGATTCCTAGGGTTTACAACTTTTGATTGAAGAGATTCTGTCTCATTGCAGTCTTAAATAATGGACTCCACATCCTGAGGCTACGACACCTAGTTCGAGATTCCCCCATGAGGAGAAACAGCCTCTCAGCACCTACCTGGCCAAGTCCCCTCAGAATGTTATGTACTTCAAGAAGATCACTGCGCATTCTTCGAAACACCAGAGTATAGGTCCATTCTAGTCAACCACCCCTCTTATCCCAGGAATCAAATAACTATTTTTGCTGCACTTTTTATACTCCTCCGACATAAAGCATTGACTGACCTACCTCTCTGACCAAACTTTTGGTCATCTGATCTAATATCTCCTGATGTGGCTTGGTGTGATATTTTGTTTAATGACTCTCCTGTAAAAGCCTTGGGATGTTTTATTTATTACAAGCACTATCTAAATATATGTTGTTGTTGTTGACTAAGAAGAACATTTCTTGAATGACAGTGGCATTCCCTGATGACACGGGCAGGTGATCTGCACCCGAGCCTCTTCTTCTATCAGCTTGGAGGTGGATAGTGCTCACAGCCCTTGAGTCAGAAGGTCACGGGTTCAAGTTGCAACACAGGGACTTGAGAACATAATCTAGGCTGAACTGTACTGAAGAACTGAAGGAGCGCCACACTGTCCTTTGGATGAAATGTTGAATCGAGGCTCTTTCTGCCCCTTCAGATGGATAGTAAAGATCTCATTGCACTATTCAAAGTAGAAATAAAGAATCCTGTCCAAAATTTATCTCACAGCCAACAGCAATAAAACAGAGTAACTGGCTGTCTCATTTCTCTGCTTAACAGTGAAGTACATTTGAAGTAAATCATTGTGAAGTGTTCTGAGATGTTGTGAAAGGCATTATATAAATGCGAGTTCATTCTTGAGCTGGCTGCTAGCCGAGTACATCATCCCATGCTGATCTGCCCTTAGCTTCCTCTCTGTGGGGAGGCACTGAGAATCCACACTGAACCTACTCAGTACAGCTGAACAAAGACTGGGACCCTGTTAAATGTGGACTTATAGATGCAAAGAGATTATAAACCTTCACTGAGTCCTTAGATCATGGCGCCCTGTCCTTGCATCATTGCACTCTACACTTGGATCATCGTACTGTGTCCTTCGATCATTGCACTCTGCGCTTACACCATTGCATTGAAGTACCAAGACGACATACTTCACTGAACAGAATTTATTAGCTTGACACTCCTAATTTCCTCTTGTGAGTAATTTCTAGAAAACTCTTTGCGGTTGGTTTCTGGCTGCTAGCACTAACTTGACTGTTGGATTTTGAGTAGGGGGTAAAAATAACAAAGTAATTTAAATGAACTAAGTTCTGATGCCAGGGATACTTTAATTTACATGATGGCATCAAATATTTACCATGGCAAATTACTTTTGAGCACTAGAGACATTAAAATACCTTTGTTCGTAAATTAGTAGTATTCAAGGTCTGTTGTTTTGTCACTTTCCTGGGGCTGCTGCCCATCTGTGCATTACTAGGTTCTCATGTGCCCCAGTTTGAGGCCTACCTGTCTGGCTTACACCTTACTCAGAGCACTGAGATTGCATTCATCAGTGTCAGAAAGGACAGTATGGCTTTTCGTCATCCTCCTTGACCTCTTTGCCAGCCTGGAATACTGTTGACCATTCCCACTTCCTCCAAAGTCTCTTCCTCAATTGTCTACTGACAACACACTCTTTGGCTCCCACCAGCATCTCTGACTATTGTTCCATTAATCTCCCCAGCTACCACTTCAGATTGAGTCAAGAGGTGGGAAACCTTAGAGATTTTCTCAAATCTAAGCTCAAATCCATCTCTGCACCCACTCTGCAAACAAGATTTTCTTCCACTTTGTTAGAACTAGAGATAGTTAAGTTATATGTGTATTTATATGTGTTAAGAATAAGCTATAGCTTTAGGTTTAAGTTTAGTTAATTTTTTTTTATTTGTGTGTTAGAAAGTTGAAGCCCAGATTTTGGTTTCACTTTAGAGTGGGGCCACAAGGTCTGAAGCCCTGTTTGTGTACCTGAATTTTAATAAGGTTTTATGACTCTTGAAGTGGTTTATGGAAATTAAAGCAAAATAGGAAAAACTGTGCTGTTGCCTAGCAACAGGGGCCCACAGAGACACAGGGAGAAACAGAAAGCAGTTTTTGGGCAATTGGAAGCAGGTGCCAGGAGAAGCTGGGAGCAGGAGAGGAAACTGCAGGAAGTAGGCTCCAAAGAGCAAAGAAGAAAGTCCCAAAACCAGGGAGTGATACAGGAAAAGATGGCAGTTTCATCAAAGGACAAGGACAGGAATCTGGAATAGAGCCTGTTCAGTGAAGTTAAAGTATGGAGCAGAGGAAAAGGCTCTGAATTAAAGAGGGAAAACTGCAGGGAACAGAATCAAGGCAAAGTGGGCTTGCGAAAAGCCAGAAGATCCAAGGAGACAACCAAAGGTGGGTGACTCCTTACTATAGCCTGTGAAGATGTAGTGTCCTGCTTGGTACAGCTGAATACCTGAGAGTGAATGCATGTAGACATCCAGGAGAAGAGAACATTGGAAGGAGAGTACAAACCCTTAGAAGTGGATCCTTGTTGAAGACATACAAGTGAAAGTGGCATTTGGGAGAAGATTCCAAGGCAAGTATTTTGAGCGTTGAGATTGGAAACCCTCGGGAGAAAGACGGAGTTCAGTTAGACTGGTTGACTCACTGTGTGACAAGCATCTGGGAGGAGTTGATAAGAAATCCATAGCATCTGCTTTGGGTGGCATCTGTCAGTTGGTTTCAGAGTGTGGAGTGTCTGACCACAGGTTGCCCATTGGTTTACATGAACTGCATAATTATTGTGAACATTAGAGTATAAGGTAGATTTTGTAACTTGTATTATCCTTATGAATCTGTATGTATCTGTAAAGGTATAGTTGTGGTTGAAGGAGTAGTGTAATATAGTTAATCTATTCTTGTTTAATAAATGTTTTATTCTTTTGTTATAAGCTAATCAGGGGACTCTGTGTCACTGTTCAGTAGCAGCCCTCCACATTACTAAACAAAAAAAATAAAGTTAGGGTCTATCAAGCCAGGTTCCATCCTGGGATCTGACTTGTCCAGTAGTAACATCAACTGGGATCATAACAACCTCTGCATGTTGGCCCCTTCACTGCAAAAGCTGTTTTTCTGGCCTCAAGGTTTGACAAACATTTTGATTAACACTTACCTAACATGTTTCTCTGTCTTAAATCCTCACAAAATCCCATACTTCAAACATCTCAGAGATTGATTACTTCACCCAGACCCTAATGAGTAGAATTCAAAATTCTCATCCTTACTCTGAACTTTCTCCATGTCTTTGCTTTGCCCTAACTCAGTGATTTCCTCCTTTATGTCACAGTATTAACTCTACTCTTCTAAAACTACGGGCAGAATTTTACGTCCTGCAGGCAGGCACACGCCAGACCCAATTGGGTGTAAAATCGCGCGTGATGACGTCGGGCGAGCATCCTGACATCATCGCGCACTCGCATGATATTTTGCACGGTGAACACATGCAAAAGTCAGAAGCGTACCTGCTGACAATTAAGTGGCCAATTAAGCCCATTAACAGCGCAATTCATTGCGATTTTTCGTGGCCCACCCAACCTTATGGTTGGCGGGACGGGTGAATCGGCCTTTACATTTTTCATGAAGCCTCATCCAAGGGCGAGATGAAATCTCCATTAGGAAATAAAATAAAAAGAAATATCTGGGGACAGCATTTTTATGAGGTATGCTTTCATGTGCTTGACTGTGGTGCATGGGCATTTTCTTTGCAGCTTTTTACTGCTTCATTTCATTATTTGCAGGTCTGCAGCTCCCTGAGGCAGCTGTCTGCCTTCAGGGAGCTCTCTCAAAGTGCTCACCCGCTCCCATGGTGACGTCGTCACCCGCCCTCTTCCTGCTCCCGCCCTGACTGTGCTGAGCTTTTCGGCGCACATTCCATGCTGGCTGGCCGTTAATTGGCTAGCCGGAGCGAAATCATGGTGGGGGGCCAATCACGGTCGGGAACCTGTTTCCTGGCTTCTCCCGGGCCCACCGATAGCTCATGCCCGGCAACTGAAAAATTCAGGGCTGTGCATCTCTTTGTTCAACTTCCCCAGTCATTCAACTGCTATGCTCTTGTCCTGTAGAAATTCCAGCTGGTTTTTAGACTGTCTTACTACCTCCCTTCCTACTTTCAAAAGCCTTTTCAAAACCTCTCTCTATGGTAGTTCCTGTATCTTAACCCTCCCATCTTTCCCTTTTCCTCTCCTGTTTGATGCTCACTTTCTTTTTCCTTTCCAATATAAAGTGCTTTTTAAGGTATCTTCTTCCCCATGAGGAGTGGAAGTAGAGATGCAAGTTATTCCACATACACTTTCCAAATTATGAACAAAATATACACTGTACCCTTTTATAGTTGGACTCCCGTGTCATGGCACATCGGAACGAGTCAATGTTGGCTTCCATGAGGTGCTCCTAAGATAGAAGAATGTGCAGTTTATGATTGGTTATGAACACTATACCAGTGACAGTTTTTTAATCTCCATTCCCATCATTGTCTCTTCTGTTTGTTTTGCATGAGGAAGCACTCAATAATCTCAAACTGAGATATCCAACTCAAAGAGGATAAAAGATATGGAGTTAGGCAGCTGATTCTCCACCCAGCTTGAAGCACTCACCATATACAATGTCCAGGAAATTATTTAATCCCAATATTTTTCCCTCCAAGACTTTTATAGTTTGTATTTTGGCAATCACTCCTTTTTTAATTTTTGTGGCATTTTCATGATCCTTCAGGAGATAGGGAAAGAAAGAAGGAGGGTAGCAGCATTGATTAAGGAGATCATTACACCTGCAGGTTAGGAATTTCCTACGCCTTTAGAATTTCTAAACAACGCCTGTTTATACAGGTTCTGATACCACAATTATATAGCGCCTTGCTGAGACCACACCTGGAGTATTATGTGCAGTTTTAGTCTCCTTACCTAAGGAAATATATACTTGCCATAGGAGGAGTACAACGAAGGTTCACCAAACTAATTCCTGGGGTGGAGGGATTGACCTATGAGGAAAGCTTGGTCAAGGAGGTAGGTATTAAGGGGTATCTTGAAAGATAGAGAGAGCAGGAAAAACAGAGTTTTAGAGAAGGAATTTCAGAGCTTGGGTTCCATGTGGTTGAAGACATAGCTGCCAATGGTGGGATGATTTAAATTGGGATACTCAAGAGGCCAGAATAGGAGGAGCACAGAAATCTTGGAGGGTTCTAAGGCTGGAGGAGGTTTTTTTTCCATTATTTGGTGGGATGTGGAGGTTGCTAGAAAGGCCAGCAATTGTTGCCCATCCCTAAATGTCCTTGAGAGCACTTAAGAGTCAACTACATTGTTGTGGCTCTGAAGTCACGTGTAGGCCAGGCCAGGTATGGACAGCAGATTTCCTTTCCTAAATGACATTGGTGAACCAAAAGGGTTTTTACAACAATTGGTGATAGTGTCATGGTCACCATTACTGGGAATAGCTTTTATTTCCAGATTTTTTTAAAAGTTGAATTTAAGAGCATTAGCCTGGATCTCTGAATTACTAGCTCTGAATTACTAGACATACCACTAAACCACCATCTCCCTTTAATTGACAAGGGTAGGAACGGTGAGGCTATTGAGGGATTTGCACACCGGAATGAGACTTTCAATAAAAGCAATATCCTGTTCTTGCTGGAAAACTGAAATAAAAACAAATCAATGAGCACAAAGGTAATGTCAGGGTGTAATTGACTTAAACTCCTAGAGCTACGAGGATACAGCGGAGGAATGGGATAGATTCAGCTGCTTCACAGAGAGCCGACATGAACTCAATGGGTTGAATGGCCTCCTTCTGTGTTGTATTGCCTCCCTATCATCAATTCCTAATCTGCCTGTGTCAATTAGGAACCCATCAGCCTCAGGAAGGGGCCTTTGCTGCCTGTTCAGGTTGAAATTGGACTTGGCAAGATCCAGTTGGCTTTCTGGCAGGTATGTAACTCAGAGGGTTTTTAACTGCCCGCCTGCCTTATCTCTTTGGGTTCTGCTGGGCAGTAAGAGTTAAAATCATATCCTCCATAAAAGAGATGTATAGAGGACTGTATAGGCTAAGACATGAGATAGAATCACTTGAATTAAGCAATTGTGGGGAGTGGGGGACGTGATAAAAAAAATCAATGAAACTAACTCCAGCAAGGAAAAAATGCCAACAGGAGAAAAGGAGGATCGGGGACAAAACTGGTAGACAAATCATAGACTAGTACAGCATAGAAGGAGGCCTTTTGGTCCATCAAGTCTGCCACGTGAGAAAACAGTAAAAAGATTTGTTTGGGTTTGATGCTTCAACTAATGTCAATTTGTTCCAAACATTAGTCCCATGGCAGTACAATTTAAGGTTTGATGGAGTATGTGAAGTTGGAGGCAGGAGGAGGTCAAATGTTAATGAAAATCCATCGAGTGTTACTCAGCAATGCAGAATGGTGCTGTAGAACAGACAGGGAAAAGATGATTCTCAGCTCTGCATCTGTATGATAACCAGCACAGTCTGCAGCACAATCATGAACAGCCCTTTGACGTTCTCTCACAAGACCTACCTACCCTCACGTTGTTAACAGATTCAGGAGCTCATACTGAGTGTTACAGGATCATTAGCATCTCTCCTGTTCTGTCACAAGACCTGCTGTCATGTATTAATGGTTCAGGAGGTCACAGATGCTGTTTTAATGACTGTAGGTTTACGTGAGCATCAGACTTTGTGTGGGAAGAAGGAGCCTATAAAGCCTGCAAGTAAAAATCAACTGATATTTAGGTTTGAGGGTGGTAATGATGTTGGGGTTTTGTGCAGAATTTGAATTTACTACATATCAAATTAGAATAATAATTATTACACGTAAACACCATTATCAAAATGACTGCAATTGAGTCATTTGGATCTGTGAAAAAAGGATGCAAATTATGTTGAGGCAGGATCTGAATCTAAACAATCAGTGCTTCTGGCTTTGCAGCATGCAACTTCTGAGAGCACTATTAACTTTGTTAACATTTTTGAAGGAATCATGGTCAATCACGATGAAGTTGGATCATAATTCCTTAATACTTGTCAAACAACTGATGAGCAACTTACACAGTAGAATTATCAAAGGAAAATCTGGGGGAAATGACAAAACACGATGTCAGAATGTGAGTCCCAACCTACTTTTATGTTGTGCTTTTCATGTTCACTAGATTTTCTATAGAGGGAAGAGAACGGCATGGTCACAGTCACATATATGACTTCGATTAGAGTCAGTTCATTGCTGTGGCAGGTGTGGAAAACTGACGAGACAAATTCAAACATGAAATTGTGAGAAAGATGGGAAAAAATTGGGAGGCCACACCGCATTCCAGGACTTTGGAGATGAAAGAGAGGCAGGAGAGAGGGGTCGAGTGTGGTTCTTTTGAGAAAGTGGGTGATGACAGCCGTTCCGAAAGGGAGGAGAATAGTACCTGAAGCAAGGAAACCGTTTACAATGTCAACTATCATGGGCACCAGGAAAGAATGTTGGCCTTCAGCAGTGCAGTGGCAGTAGGGTGAATGGATCATGAGGTAGGCCTATCGAGTGATGGGACATGAGGGGAGATAGGAGAGAAACTCAAGAAAGACACGGATTCAGGGCTAGAGTAGCAGGGGTGGGGGTGGGGGATTGGGGAGCTGGGATTAAGAGAAAGAAGGGTGCGATGGTGGCAACAGAATTAGTATCAATTTCTGTGATAAAGAAAACCATTATTATAAATTCGTTCATGGGATGACAATGCCAGCATTCATTGCCTGTCCCTAATTGCCCTTGAGAATGTGCAGTTATCGCTGAAGGTGAGAATGAAGAGGCCAGGAGACGTTTAATGTTTAATGACATGTTTAGTAGTGCACAGAAGTCAGGGGTTATTCTTGCTCTCCAGGATGATTCTGGAGTGGTGGGCAGTTTTGGCAGATGAGAGTGGGGCCTGTTAATGTTTTATGTGGCCCAGGCAAATCTGACAATGGATGGCTAAATCAGTTATTTTATTCATCCACAGGAGGTAGGCTTTGCTGGCTGGGCCAGCATTTATTACCTATCCCGAGTTGCCCTTGAGAAGGTGGTGGGTGAGCTGCCTTCTTGAACCGCTGCAGTCCACGGGTGTTGGTACACCCACAGTGCTGTTAGGAAGAGAGTTCCGGGATTTTGACCCAGCAACAGTGAAGGAATGGCGATATATTTCCAAGTCAGGATGGTGAGTGACTTGAAGGAGAACTTCCAGGTTGTGGTGTTCCCATCTAGATGTTAGTGGTTGTGAGTTTGGAAGGTGCTGTCAAAGGAGCCTTGGTGAATTCCTGCAGTGCATCTTGTAGATGGTACACACTGCTGCTACTGTGATGGAGGGAGTGAATATTTGTGGATGTGGTGCCAATCAAGAGGGCTGCTTCGTGCTGGACGATGTCAAGCTTCTCAAGTGCTGTGGGAGCTGCACTCATCCAGGCTAGTGGGGAGTATTCCATCACACTCCTGGCTTGTGCCTTGTAGATGGTGGATATACTTAGGAGAGTCAGGAGATGAGTTACTCATTGCAGGATCCCAGCCTCTGACCTGCTCTTGTAGCCACAGTATTTATATGGCTGGTCCAGTTCAGATAAGGCTCAAATCTGTACCCTTTGGGCTTGAGAGAATGGCGATGTGGTCCATACAAGGGGGAAACAACTGGGTAGGGAGACACAGGATTTGCTGAAGGTAAGCATATTAAAGCTGGGGTGAGAGATGGTTAACAGCTGCTCTGAGTTGAAGGCTAAAGGCTAGGATGTTGGGAATAACAGAAATATAACTGTACAGCTGTACAGTACACATATGGCCATCAAAGAAAGTAGTTGTTATACTGACACGTAAGACTGTAATAAGTAAGGAGGCAAAAGTGAAAATTGCAACTCTACAAGTTATCACAGTCTGATGTGAGGGTAAATGCGTCATTGAAGAAATTTCCATGGGCCAGAGCACTTGGCCTCAATTCCTACTGTTCTTGTGATTAACAGTTAAGATTGTGTAAAATTGGAACTGCCAATGTGGAACAGATCATAAAACCCAGTCAGACATGAACAAATCACAATAAACAAGCTTTGGTAGATTTGCTTGGGACCTTGGAAGGCAAAAGCTGTTAGATGATTGGGGAAGAGCGCAAAGCTGGTAATACGTACAACACTTTTCAGATATTTCAGAATGGAATAATTCACTGCCTTTGCATTGCTGATAGTAGGGATACTCGCCCAGCAGCAGTACTTATCAGAAACACACTGCCTGTGATTTTCCACATAACTGAGTGAGGCTCCTGCTAGCACTATAGACTTGTAAAATTACCTCTAATGTACTTCATCGTTAACACAATGGCTACAAACAGATCTATAACAGTGTCTGCAGTTTGCAAGGACAGAGGTTTAGTGGGGATGTCACTATTATAATAAAGTGTGATTTGTTAGAGGGGATTCGAAATTGTGGAAGAATGGGGCTGAGCAGATAGAAACTGACTTATTTCAGTGATTGAGGGAGGTCTAGAGCATGAGGACATGGATATCAGGTTCATTGTAAGAGATTTAGGGCACTCAGCAGGAATTATTTTTTACATCATCCACCTTGGGATGTTTATTACATTAAAGGCACTGCATAAATGTAAGTTGCTGGTGTACATAGAGGGTTGTGGAATGCACTATCGAAAATAGTGATCGATACTGCGACCATGGCAACGTTGGAGAAAAGGTAAGATAGGTGATTGAAGAAAAAGGTGGATAAGGGGATGTGGAAACAGGGCTGGCACCTGGGATCAGGGTCAATTTCTGATGTGGATGATAAACTCCAATACAGATTGCTTGGCCTGAATAGCCTGTTTCTGCTTTGTGATTTCTATGTAATTATATGTAATGGCAATGCAGTTCCCCAGATTGATAAGTGTGTCTAACTACTCATTATATACCATCTGCTGTCTTCACACAGCAACATTCCAACCAAATGTGAACAGCACCACTCGCCTCCCATCGTGCCCACTTGAAGCAGGCAATGGAAGGAGTGATGTACATGAAAAAGTGTAAGGGGATTCACAGGGAGCTGCTGGGGATATGACAGTATTAATGTTCAGTCCTTGCATGAACAATCTGTGCTAAAGTATATTTACAGTAATTGTTTCTTTTTTCAAAAAAATTGGATATATTTGAATGAGCTGATCTCCTCCTAACATTACTAGGATTACTAGTCTAGAATGAGAGCTGAAAAATTGTTTTCCATGACATTAGCATTAAAATGGCAGATAAAATAATTCAAGTGCCAATATCACATAACACAATTTCTCTGTTTTGGAAAGACCAGGCATTGAGCATTGCACTACACCTCAAGTTTAATTTTAATAATGTTCTGATCTGCGGACGTGTAATTCAGAGGTCTGCTGGAAAAGATGATGAATTCCAATTGAACCTTTGAGGTTGGAAGCTACTGTCAAGGAGGTATTAACCTATTAGTGGACAGAAGGGGGTAATAAGTTGCCCAAATTTTCCGGTAATAATAACATTAAAGATGCTAGCACTCATCGTTATTACTGTGTAAATTAGACAGCAGACTCCAGCACTTCCAAAATCTTTACAAATAAAAACGTTCACAGCTGCCAAACTGTTATTGTGGGGAGGGAACCAGGGCAGGCTGTGACCTCAGTTATGGCCATCTTTTGACATTGGCACCAGAGCGCTGTTAAATGTTTCTGGAGCGCTGCCCCACTCAATCAGTCTGCTGCCAGGAGGCTGCCTCCTTTCATTGGCCACGTTCTGGTCACTGCAGCGGGTCCACCTGCCAACCAGAAAAAAGCTGTTTTGCCCTGGCCTGACATTTGAAAAAGTGGCTTGGAAAAAGGACCATATCAGCAAACCAGCATGCTGGTCGGCAGTGGAAAATTCCAGGCCCGCTCACCTCCAGTTCCACCCCCATTAGGCTTTAAAAATTCAGTCCTGTGTTTCTCAGTAAGGGTCCTTCAATCTGATTTGTTGAAGATACATGAATTGCTTGCCCTATGATCCTTGTAGAGGGTGGCGTGGTGAAATGGATCTCCAGTAACTGTAAATTGTTGCTCAAAAGCCGATTAAAAGTCTGTGGGCAACTATAAGCGTGATGAATGACAAGTGCGCTGACTGCAAAATCTGGGCCATTAAACCCTTGTGTTGTAATATTGCCACATGTAATTTGTAGTTTTTACTTTAAAAGGCCTTATGTAGGTTTACATAAAACCTTCAAATTATTTGAGTGACAACTGACATACTTTCCTGTGTATCAAGTGAAAGCTATCCTTTATCAGCTGAACCATAATGAATCTCACAGTCAGGGTTTCTGTTTCCCCATTTAATGTATGAAATCTTTTAAGTATCCATCCTTTGGCTCCTGTGATGACTTTGTAGGGTTGAAATTGGTATATGCCCTTTCCAGTACAAAGCATGCCAATGTAGTAGGGGGAAATCGCCTGAGCAATTATAAATTCATTTGTAGGCATCAGAGTGTTCGCCTTCTTGAATATCCTAATTAGGAGCCTAATACCTATTGGGGAATCATTTACAGAAATCAGTTCCCAATGAGCTGGACAGCCTTTGGGTCTAAAGGTTCCTGAGGCCCCCATGACTATCAACTAAAAGTAAGCGTTGAAATTGTTTTCCCTCCTTGGGGCGCAGGAGTGTTGCACTGACTTCACAGGAGTCATGATTGCCCCCCTCCCCAATCCCCCTGGGCCCTAACCGAGGGGCATTGGCAGCCCATAGAGTGAGCTGCCTGTGGAGATGCGACAGCACCGGCAGCTCTTCCCAAGTTTCCTGATGAGACTGAAGGATCCATTTCTAGCGATCCTCAAGTCTTCTGATTAAGGCGTCCATTACTGGGCACTGAAAACAGACTCAGCTGAATTTCTACCCCAATGAATACATACAATGAATAGTTTGAGCCATTTAAACAAAGAACATTGGGTTCAATGCTTGAGTCAGCCGATCTCACTGGGACATTGGCATGGATCACTGCAATTGATGTAATTGCCAATGAGATAAGGAGGACAAATCCTCACCCATTGTTGTTCTCCAGCAACCATTGGTAGGAATGAGGGTGTGGGGATGTTGGCTGATCACCAATAGCTTGCCAGCACTTGCCCTTTGGGTTCACCTATGAACAGCGAGGTGGTGCAGGGTGGGTTGTATCCATGGAACCACACACCTGCAAACAGTCAATGCATTCAGCAAGAGAAAGAAAACAAACGTATCCAAACCTCTGCTCTGCGGTGATTTTTCCTTTTACATGTTTCCAGCAGTTGCTTCTCTTTGGGAGGCTCAAAGGTACTTCTGGGAATCTGAATTACAAGAGTAAGAACAATGAGACAGAGACTACACCTTCCTAAAATATCAGTCAGATTATAAAGCAAATCTATTATACCAATCAAAAGGGCCTGACGTAATATTTACAGTTGAGTATGAATGCTCTACACCAGCCTTCTCCTCCTCCCCAATCTTCATCTAATCATATTAACATATCCTTCTGTTCCTTTCTCCCTCATGGGCATTAGTATCTAATTTCCCCTTAAATGCATATTTTTAGTCACCTCAAACATTCCACACACTATTCGCTCTCTGGGTAAAGAGGTTTCTCCTGAATACAGTATTGGATTTATTAATGACTATCTTATATTTATGGTTCGTAGTTTTGGTCTTTCCTGAAAGTGAGAACATCTTCTCCGCATCTAAGATTGTGAAGGGGCTCAATCAGCTCACCAATCGAGTGACAAATAACTACAGAATTATTTGGCCATTGCACAATTAGGAAAAGTGGGTCGGAAGTTTTAGCAATAGATCAAGTCAATGAAGCATGAAAAAGAAAATAAATTGGTTGGGATTTCAGTTAGATGTTAACCAGATTTTTAAAATTTAATCAAGGACCTCTGGAAGCAGTCCTTTGAAAACTTTCAAGAATGGTACATGATAGCTTGGATGGAATCTCATGGATTTCAGGCTGGATTTTCATCTCCAGGCAGGAAGTGGGAGTCAGGAAATTTCCTGGTTCAGCCCCCGACCTCGGGAGAATGCGCCCACAAAGGCAGGATTTATATTGTGGGGGGGACGGTGGGGGAGGGTGCTGTGGGGAGGTGGGTGGTGTGGACTGCAGCTGGGCCATCTGAGTTGGGAAGTGGTTCGGAGGCAGCTACAGGGGCTACCAGGTGCCATTGTGGGCTGTTTAAAAGGTCTGTTGCTGTGCTGTGACTTCATCCCAGTTATAATGAAAACATAAGACCCTCTTGCCCCCAACCCTCACACTCCCTCACCCTCACACACTCCCCATGCGCCATTCATGCCCCCTTATGGCCCCCATGCACTCCATTTGGCTTCTCATGCCTCCAATGCCAAGATATGCTCCTCAGACACCCCCTATGGCCCCTCATGCCCCCATGCCAAGTTATGGCACCCATTCCCATTCAATGTATACTATACATTGCATTGAATCAAATAACCCTATAATGACAGTAGAATGTGTAAAAAAAAGCTTTAAAAACATTGATAACTTTGTATCTTAAATTTTTTTTAACTAAATGTCAATAAAAGTGTCAATCATCCACACCTTTTAAAGTATCAATAGTAGAAACTGCAAGCACTTGAAACCTCTTCATCTTGTATATTTAAACATTGTGCAATTGACAGCATAGATCAGAGAGCTAGAGCTGTCAACCAAGCAATGTTTTTCCTTGGGCTCAAGTGTCTTAGTATTCTAATGGATGTTTGGCCTCTCAGCCAGGAACACATAATAAGGCTTGGCTAAGTCCTGAAATCCATTACCCCTGTTGAAATACTTGAGCCTGAGGGAAGCATTGTTTGATTAACAGCTCTCGCTCTCTAATCTAACAGGAAACTTCCTGGAAATTTCCTTTTCTACCTTTCCTCAAAAAGAAGAGCGGCAGGCTTGCTAAGTAGGACCTGGTGAGTAAATTAGAAAAGTGTAATATTTTTAAACAAGTATACTTGGATTTAACTGAGAAGCGGCAGAAATAAGGGAAATTTAGGGCTAATATAATAAAGTCATATGAATAATCCAAAGTAGAATAAAGTTAATGTAAGGGAAGTAGAGTTAAGACATGGCATGGCAGCTCAATGAAGTGGAATGCGTATCCCGTAATATATGCGAAGTCATGGATGCTACCAGTGTCCTAGGCGACCACATGTGCAGGAAGTGCTGTCAGCTGCAAAAACTTGAGCTCGGGGTTTCAGAGCTTGAGCAGCTGGAGTCACTGTGGCACATCTGCGAGGCTGACAATTACATGGATAGCATTTTCAGAAAGGTGGTCACACTGCAGCTTAAGGGCCTGGAGAAAGAAAGGGAATGGGTGAACACCAGGCATTCCAAGAGAAGTAGGCAGGTAGTGCAGGAGTTCCCTTGGGTCCCACTCACAAATCGGTTTTCTGTTTTGGAAGCTGGTCAAGGCGCTGGTTCTTCAAAGGAGTGCAGTCAGAGCCAAACTTGAGGCACCATGAGCGGCTCGGCTGTACAGGAAGGGAGGAAGAAGAAAGGAAGAGCAATACTGATAGGAGATTCATTGCATAGGGGAACAGACACGCATTTCTGTGGCAGTAGACATGACTCCAGGATGGTATGTTGCCTCCCTGGTGCCAGGGTCAAGATGTCACAGTGCAGCCGTAGGACATTCTTCTGGGGGAGTCGTGGTCCACATTGGTACCGATGACTTTGTTAGGAAGGGGGATGTGGTCCTGCAATCAGAATTTAGGAAGCTAGTTAGAAAATTAGCAAGCAATCTCCGGATTACTCCCAGTGTCACGTGCCATTGAGTACAGAAATAGGAAGATAAGGCAGATGAATATGTGGCTAGAAAGATGTTGCAGGAGGGAGGGCTTTAGATTCCTGGGACACTGGGGTGGCTCTGTGCAAGCCAGATGGGTTGCCCCTGAACAGAGCTGGGGTGTTTTGGTAGTGCTGTTGGGAGGGCTTTAAAACAACTCGGCAGAGGTGTGGGAACCAAGGGAGAATATTAGAGAGGAATACCAGAGTGCACAAAATACTGGGAGAGATAGATAATACTAGAGTAGTAAGTTAATAGGTAGAGTCAGGGCGAGGGAGAAAGTAACAAAATCTAAATCAGGGTTACTATGCATGTATGTGAATGCACAAAATACAGTAAATAAGATTGGGGAGTTACAGGCGCAGATTGCCATATGGAAATATATTGTGGCAATAACAGAGACCTGGCTCAAGGAAGGGTAGAACTGGGAGTTAAATATTCCTGGGTACAAGCCCTGTAGCTGAGGTATTAAATGAATACTTTACATCTGTCTTTACCAAGGAGGTAAATGCTACCCAGGCCATGGTGGGAGATGAGGAAACTCTGTCACTAGTGTTTAAAATTGATAAGGAGGAAGTATTGAATAGACTGTTGGTCCTTAAAGTTGACAAGGCACTGGGACCGGATGAGGTGCATCCAAGGATATTGAAGGAAGTGAGAGTAGAAATTGTAGCGGCACTAGCCATATTTTTTCAGTCTTCCCTGGGGAGGTGCCAGAGGACTGGAGAATTGCAAACATTACAACCTTGTTCAAAACAGGTTGTAAAGATAAACCCAGCGATTATAGACCAGTCAGTTTAACTTCAGTGGTGGGCAAGATTCTAGAAACAATTATTCAGGATCAAATTAGCAGTCACATGGAAAAATATGGGTTGATAAGGATGAACCAGCATGGATTTCTAAAGGTGAAATAGTGTTTAACTAACTTTCTGGAGTTTTTTGAAGAGGTAACAGAAAAGGTAATGCTGTTGATGTGGCGTACATGGACTTTCAAAAGACATTTAACATAGTGCCACACAACAGCCTTGTGAGAAAAGTTATTACTCAGTGAATAAAAGGGACAGTAGCAACATGGATACAAAATTGGCTGAAAAATAGGAAGCAGAGAGTAATGGTCAATGGATATTTTTTGGACTGGAGGAAGGTTTGTAGTGGAGTTCCCCAGGGGTCAGTATTGGGACCCTTACTTTTCCTGATGTATGATAATGATCTAGATCTTGGTGTGCATGGAACAATTTCAAAGATGGCAGATGAGATGAAGCTTGGGAGTGTTGTAAACTGTGAGGACGACAGTATAGAACTTCAAATGGACAAAGACAAGTTAGTGGAGTTGGCAGATAGGTAGCAGATGAAATTCATTGCGGAGAAGTGTGAGGTGATGCATTTTGGTAGGAAAAACATAGAGAGACAATACAAAATAAGGGGTAAGATTTTGAAGGAGGTGCAGGAGCAGAAAGACCTGGGTGTATATGTGCGTAGATCATTGAAGGTGATAGCACAGGTGGAGAAAGCAGTTAATAAAGCACATAATATCCTGGCTTTATTAATAGAGTACAAGAGCAAGGAGGTTATGCTGAATTTATATAAGACACTCGTTAGACCTCAGCTGGAGTGTTGTGCACAGTACTGGGTGCCACATTATAGGAAGGTTGTGAACATATTGGAGATGGTGCAGAAGAGGTTTATAACAATTATTTCAGGGATGGGAAACTTCAGTTACAAAGATAGATTGGAGAGGTTGGGACTGTTCTCCTTGGAGAGAAGAAGGCTTAGAGGAGATTTGATAGAGATGTTCAAAATCATGAGGGGCCTGGACAGAGTAGATAGGGAGAAGCTGTTCCCACTTGCAAAAGGATCAAGAATGAACGGGTACAGATTTAAAGTGATTTGTAAAAGAAACAAATGTGACATGAGAAAAAACATGTTCTCACAATGAGTGGTTTGGGTCTGGAATGCACTGCCTGGAAATGTCGTGCAGTCAAGTTCAATCAAGGCATTCAAGAAGGCATTAGATGATTATTTGAATAGAAACAACGTGTAAGGATATGGGAGAAAGGCAGGGCAATGGCACTTGGTCATAATGCTCATTTGGAGAGCTGATACTGACATGATAGGCTGAATGGCTTCCTACTGTGCCATTAAAATTCTGTGATTCTGTGATCTATGCTGTCAATTGCACAATGTTTATTTATACAAGATAAATAGATTTCGAGTGCTTACAGTTTCTGCTATTGATACTTTTAAAAGTCTGGATGATTGGCACTTTTATTGGCCTGTCGCAAACAGAAGCTTTTTTTTAAGAAAGTGGAAAGTTATCGATGAATGACTATTTTTTAATAAGATTTTTGTTACACATCCTACTGTCACTATAGCATTCATTGGTTTTATACAGAGTAGAGTGGGTGAATGGGCATGCAAATGCCATAGCTTGACAGGGGGTACGAGGGGTCGAGCGGTCCGTGTGGGGTGCATCCCTTGGCATGGGGGCATGAGGAAGACCTTTTGAACGTACCTTTCAAAAGGTTCCTTCATGCAAAGTGTGGTTCATGACATCTCTGAGGTGCCATGAACCATGAGTCTTTGAAAACCTGGTCTGACTCCATGAAAATTGTAGAGGGTTAGGACATGCCCATCCCCACAACGGAACTGACCAGGTTGTGAATGCAAGGTGGGCTTGCATTCTGAATCAACGTGCACCCTTAAAAGACCCTTGTGAAAATCAGAAACTCTGGGAATGGGGTCAGGAATAATGCAATCGGGTCCCAGCTGCAATTTTTAAAGGTCCACAGATTCTCACCAACTTCGTGAAAATCCAGTGCTTAGTTTTTGACAGTATTGGGACCATATGGACTCGGCAACCCACCATGCAAGTAGTGGGCCTTCCAGGTGAATTTTGAGGGGGTCAGCCAATGAAAAGTGTTCCTCCAGACTGGCATCCAATGAACTGCAGAGGGCAGAAGAAGCAGTGAGAAGCCCAATTGAGGGCTGAGTTTTTAATGGGGTACCGGTAGCATACACAGAACTATGAATTGTGGATTAAAAATTTGCAAAGGGAAAAGGAGATACAAGATGTATTCCAGATAGGGAAGGGCAGACACACGATTCACTGATGTGGAACTTAAGGGCATGTTGGAATCTATGAGGGCACAGGGGTAGGTGCTCTTTCCAGAGGGTGTCAGAAGGAGGCCAGCCAACCTTGCCAAACAGGCTTGGCTGGAGGTCGCAAAGGAAGTGAGCAGCTGGAGTGTGGTGTGGAGGATGTGGATCCACTGCCGGAAACACTTCAAGCACTTGAGAATTGGCAAGGAGAGTGCCATGCAATTTTCAGCTGGCAACCATCATTCTCCTCCATAACCTTCTCCAGCACATATACCCTTTGAAACTCTCGATTTGCAATTACACTTGAAGAATGTCTGCCCAGGTTTTACCTTTACTCTATGGGTAGAATTTTTCCGTCGGTGAGCTGGGGGCGGAGCCCGCTTGCCGATGCAAAAATGACGCGGGATGACGTTGGAGGGTATTCCCAATGTCATCCCGTCCTATTTAACTATTCAGGAAGGTGGGCAGACAGCTGTCCGCCCGCTGACCTGTCAATGGCCAATTGAGGTCATTGACAGGGTAGTTAACCAATTAAAGGACCTGCCCATCCAACCTTAAGGTTGGTCGGCAGGCCAGGAGCCCCGGCGGGCTTCTGAAAAAACATGAAATCTCATCCACCGGTGGGATGAGGTTTCATGTCTGTTTTAAAAAAGTTTAATAAAGTTTTTGTGAAATTTATTTACATGTCCCATCTCGTGTGACATTGTCACATGAGGGCGACATGTTAATGATTTTTTATTTTTCTATTTTTAAAGTTTCAAACACTGTCAGTGATCTCCCTGAGGCAGCACTTAGTCTCAGGGAGGTGTGTGCTCTTTCGCGTGCGTGCGCCAAAGAGCGCACTCTGACAGTTGGGGAATCCCCCCCCCCCCTCCCCCCCGCACAGCGCTTCCCGTTGGGAGGCCCGCTGGGTGGACCTTAATTGGGCCCACCCACTTAAAATGGCGGTGGTGCCTGTTTTGGCGGTAGCGATCGGCTGCCCACCCGCCGCCGAGCTGGTGGGGCCCTCCCGCCCGTCAAGGGCAAAATTCTGCCCTATATCTCCATAGACTGCAATGACCTTTGAAAGTCTCTTCATTCAGTCTTCTGATATCCTCAAACTGACTTCCAGCCACAAGATCCACTCTGGCGACTCCTTGTTTCTTAAGTCTCCAAAAGTCCCATCTGTTCCAGCTTCTTCTTTCCGAACAGAAAATCTACGATTGCAAGCATCCTGCTCTCACAGCCGTAGCATCTCTGCTTCTTTAACCAGCAGCAGCATCTCTCTCACTCTCTCTCTCTCCAGATCTCTGAGTCAAAGAGTTTGTGTCCAAAAAGACACAAGGTCTTAGTGTCAAGGACTGAAAACTGGCACTTGATTTTCTACAGGTTTTGGACTGGGCTGCTTTCCCAATGACAATCAAGTCACATGGGTCTTTCTCTGGGCAGAATTAGAATGATCTCCGCCACCCCACTTTCAAAACATTCAACATAAACTAAAGGAAATATTTTAAAACATGACCATCTCACAAAGTCTCAGCTTCATTACACGAACACCACAGTGAGGAAAATAATAGATTGACTTGTGCAATTTTACTGTTGTACTCATTTGTCTAGCGCTCCAAAGTAATTAATTGTGTGTAAAGCTGTGTGTTTGGGGAGAATTTAAGAGATGTGACAATCAAAGTCTTCTGCTTGTGTACTCACCAGTTTACGGATTCTCCGTCCCACCACCACTCATTCTAACTGGTTGAAGAATAATCAGCAGATAAGTCCCAATGATAGTAAGTTCCAAGTTCTAGCCCCTCTCTGAGTAAAGAAGTTTCTCCTAAATTCCTTACTGAATATATCAGTTTTTATGATCCTTTGATTTGGACTTCCTGCACAATTGGAAGCATCTCCACATCTACCTGATCAAACTCCTTCACAATCTTAAAGATTTCTATCAGGTCACTATTTCTAGAAAAAAAAAGCCCAGTCTGTTCTGTCTTTCATAAAATATTGCATTTATAAAGTATTTCTTTGTAAAATACTGCATTTATATAATACTTCTTTATAGGATAATGCATTTCCCTAAGCTCTTATAGTGGGGATCTCGATATATCTGGATATTAATTGCAAAATACATCTCAATGGGGTGATCTTATGATCTGTCACAGTTGTGCTTTTGACCTGTAAATATTCTGCTTACAAATTCCCTGGATTGAAGCTGCAAAACATAACAAGACATCTCAGAGATTTCCATCATGGATTTAGTAGGGACAACAGTTAGTTCCATCCACTCACCCTCAGTCCCCATGAGAAGTATTAGTTGGAAGCAGGGAAAAATATGATTTAACAGTCGCTCTCCAACTTGCATGCAATTTGGCTTTAAGAATTGCATGGGAACCCATGCAATTCTCATGCCCATTTCTACAACCTAATTTGGTTTTGAGCTTGACTGTTACATGGTTCCTCTCAGGTTAGCATTGTCAAGAACCAGTGAACAAACAGCCTTAGAAACATAAAATCATCGAATGATACAGCACATTTGGCACATCGCACCTGTTCCGGCTTTTTAAAAAAGTTATTCAATTCATACCAAACCGTTGCTCTTTCCCCAAAACTCTGAAAATGTTTTCCTTTCAGGTATTTGTTCAATCCTCTTTTAAAAGTTACTGTTGAATCTGCTTCCACCACCCTTTTAGGCAGTGCATTCTAGATCATAATAACCCACTGTGTAAAAAATAATGCTCTCATGTTGCCTGTTTCTTTTGTAAATCATCTTAAATCTGTGTCTTCTGCTTACCATCCTCTGCCACTGGAAATAGTTTCTCTCTATTTACTCTATCAAAACCATAAATGATTTTGAACAACTCTATCAAATTTCCTTTTAATCTCCTCTGCTCTGAGGTCAACCCCAGCTTGTCCAGTCTCTCCAATGTAACTGAAGTCCCTCATCCCCAGTACCATTCTGGTAAATCTCTTCAGCATATCCTCCATGGCTTTGACATCCTTCCTTAAAAGTAGTACCCAGAATTGAACATAAGACTCCAGCTGAAGCCCAAAATGTGTCTTTTAAAGGTTTAGATTTTGTACTCTATGAATAAAAAATAAAGGATCCTTGCTTTCACGCCCTTCTTACCTTGTCTTACCGCCTTCAAATATTGATGTACAAGCATAGTCAGGTTCTCTGTTCCTCCATCCTCTAAAATTGTACCATTTAGTATATATTGCCCCTTCTCATTCTTCCCACCAAAAAGTATCATTTCATACATCTTTGTATTAAATTTCATCTGCCCATTTTATTAGTCTATGTCCTCATTCAGTCTGTTACTATCTTTTTCATTGTTTTCTCAATTCTGAGTTTCATGTCACTTGCATATTTTGAAATTATCTCTGCATACCCAAGTCCAGAGCCATAGACACCTGGGAAACACTTCTGTATTCTGTTGTCCAGACTGGAGAACATTACTCTTAGCATTCTCTTCCTTAATTAGCCCCAGTATACACTGCCACCGTCCCTTTAATCTCATGGGTTTAATTTTTGTCTTGTGCCTCTAACACAATAAACTAGGAACAGAAAGCTTTTATTTTTAATACAGATGTTACACAGGTGCCATCTCTGGTATCTTGGGACTTGGTCACCACATGAGACTAAATACAGCTACTTCCTGTACGTTGGTACACTAACACACCACAGCAGTAGATGACAGTTTACCAAAACTTAGATGTTCTGAAAGGGATGGCAGTCTTTAAGCCATTGAAGTAGCATGCTACCTGGAGAGGCCTGGCTGTCTATTGTTATGTTTGAGCCATTGTCATGAGAGATCAGTGCGGGGGAGGGGGGGGGGAATCCATTCAAGGCCTTGAGGGTTTTTGTAACCTGTGTTGAGGAAGCAGTTCATAGTGGCACCCCTACTCATTGTTCCTTCATGCAGCGTGCCTCAAGGTAATTATATTTGTTTTATAAGGGATAAAATATGCAGGGCCCTCGGGAAAGATCAGGAGAATGGGCCTAAATTAGATAGCTCTTTCAAATAGCAGCAATGACAAGACAAACCAAGTAGCCTTCTGTGCTGTGTGATTCTGTGATTTTAGCTGTATGGCTGAAATCCATAATTTAGCTTTTTAGGGTACATACATTTTCCTTCTTGTTTTATTTTGCCCTTCATGTTCCCCTACTGTACCCTCTCTCCAGCACATTTGGAGATTCCAGGCTGAAGCTGAGCTGCTGACTGTGGCTGTCAGTGCTGCTCCTGATTCTCCTGATAGATCTATGCAGTATATCATTAATCCTGCTCGTGCTTTTCAGTCATATATCAGTGCCTCACAATGACCACAATTAATGGGCCTTTGAGAGAACACTGACAGGACTCATGATGCATGGCATCCTATGTTGCCTCAACAAGTCACTTATGCTCAGCCATGCTGCTTCCATCACGGAAATCTAACAGTGATTACAAACACAATTTTTATAGACTTTTGAATTTCGTTATAATGAACAAAAGAAAATCATACTTCATAAAGCATTTGGGTAATGTTAACTCACTTCTTAATAAGAAAGTTGTTTACTTAAATTGATTATCACCAGGAAATTGCTCTGCTGCCAGGGGGATGCTGACAATGACCCAGAATTTCTCAGTATTATTGACTTACATCAACCTTGTTTACAAAACAGCAAAGCACCCAGGTGCACAAACAGCAATTACAATAAGATAATAAAGAAAAAACTGGGATTTATATAGCACCGTTTATGATCTCAGGACGTCTCAAAGGGCTTTAGAGCCAAGCAAATCCTTTTTATGTGTAGTCACTGTTGTTCTAACAGGTGAATGCACTAGATAAGATTAAGGTGGGCCTGTGTAGACCAACTTTTAATTATGCTTCTTTTAGTAAAAGAACTGACCAAAACCTAAATCATCAACACTTTGTTGTAACCTTGTTTGATGAGGGGCACAAGGAGCTTTATGGACTAAATTCATCCCTCAGTCAAAACTACTAAAACAGATTAACTGGTCATACATCTCATATATTGTTGGTGACTTGCACAAATTTGTTGTCTACATGACTACATGGCTACACTGCAAAAGTATTTGGTTGTCTGTGAAATACTTTGGAACAGTGCCTGATAGGTTTTATATAAAGCTCTTCCTTCCTTTACAGTTGCCAAGTCTTATTAAAACAGGATTTTTTTTGAGGAGAAAAGTAAATAGGCTTTAACCTGCAGTGCAGGACACTCACCAAACTTGATAAGAGGAGAAGAGAAAACAAGGTAAATCAGGAATTGATGATTAGTTAAAGTCTGTAAGTTATATGAGAAAGGTGAGAGGTAAGGAGTCCTGTAATTTTGACACCTTGGAGGGGAATGTGTTATAGTAGGAACAAGAGGCAGAGGGGAGAGCCCACAGCGGCACATATCAGTATAGGAGAAGTGAGGGAAGAAAATTCATACGCAGACTGGCTAAAGAGATCATTATAATCATTACGGTTCAGACAGTCTCACAATACTTTAAATCATAGTTATATCAAAAGGGCAGTTTTCACAAGCAAACCCATGAACTGAAACTTGCTACTTTATGGGTGCCGCGAGTGGAATACTTTGCCAAAGGACTAACCATTACCCTCATCCACACTGTCGTGGTAATATTGGTTTCCCACCATATTCTGAATATTACAGTATCAGGTTGGATTATTCAGGCTAAACCAGCACTTTAGTTTATTTACAAGGAAGAAAATTACACAGAAGAAGATAACTGGAAGTAACAAGCAATATAAATATTCTGTAAGTCCAATAACTTGTAATTGAGCTTCGTTCTAATGGAATGTTGTATAGTGATGAACCCAACAAATTTTTTTTTGCTGGCTCAAGTAGAATAAGCAATGTGAAATAGGGAAAATGAAAATAAGTTCCTATGGCAGTGTCTTTATGCCAATAGAAATCTTTCATGTACATTCAAGGTACTGATAGTTTTCCTTTTGAAATGTAATCTGATGGGTCATATTAGAGTTAATGAATTTGTCTATTCCCTGAATCCCAACTACATTGCAGTATTAGGGTGTTCAGGATGGAAGAATTAATGTGGGGAATCAGTACTGCCCACACGATGATGTAAAGGGACTCACATGACTAGTAGTAGTCCGAATGGAGATAGCTCATGGCTTGAACATGAGCCAGCTTCTTTAGTCTTTGTTAGTTTTAACTTTGTTAGTTTTAGAGTCTTTGTTGTGTTAAGTGTATTATATTTGTACTTGTGGGCGTTGGGAACAAGATACAGATTTAAATTTAATTTTTTTTTATTTGTGTGTTAAGGAAAGTTTGGCTTCATTTTAGAGTTTTTCCTTTATTTGTTCAAGGGATGTGGGCATTGCTGGCTAGGCCAGCATTTATTGCCCATCCCTAATTGTGGAAAAAAATTATAAGTACCTAATCTCGGGCCAACACAAAAGCATCAGTGAGAAACCTGTGGCGTGCCTAAGGTGCCTTACGCTTTCGTTTACAGGTGCTACATCTTGATGCTGCCCCATCGCTCACAGTGGCATCTGAGGCAGCCTGCTGACCCTGCTCTCCTGTTCGCCTCGATAACCTTGGCGATAACCTCGATAACCTCGATGTCCTCTGGCCCGTGGAGCCTGTGCTGGGCCTGCCTGGGTGGGAACTGCCAGTTCCACAGCTGGCATCTCCTCAGTCGTCGCAGCCTCACCCGATAAAGCGGTCACCGGGGGAGGGGCGGAACAGCTGGTGCCCTCATCTGGAGTGCCGTGAAAGGAGCTCGTAGATACGACAGGCAGCTGCTGTGCCGACCTGAGGTCGCTCCGGACCTCCCTGCTCATTGTCGATGGATGGGCAACGAGCTGGGAAACTTGAAGCCCGCACCATCTCCAAAATTGGCACTGACCAGCTGTGGCCACTGGCACTGTGAGGGCTTGCAGGTCCGAGTGTAACCACTGCTTGTTTTCCTGGAGGCCCCTCTCCACGAGAATCACCACTCTCTCCATGGAGGACGCTCTGCTATGAGGCTCATTGCATCAGTGTTGCTCTGCTTGGACTCCGCGAAGCATATATCACTCCCAGATGCTCCTGCACACCCAGCCGCATTTCCTGCAGCTGCTGCATCACGAACGACTCCAGAGACACATCATCACACATCGATTGAGAATGTGCCTGGTCCCCTGCTGTTCTCCGACTGCTGGCACCATCGGCACTCTCTGTCTCTGCCAGCTCCTCCAGCAATTGTGAAGTGCCCTCTCCACTGTGCCCTGGGACACTAGCCCAATGAGGTGCTAGTATCTGCGCTGGTGTCTGCCTTGCAGAAATGGTGTGACGCAGGTGACACTTGAGGGCCCTCAGGTATGAGAGGGTGCATCTGCAATTCCTCCTGGCGGCCATGCTCTGAAGATGCTGAAATGAACAACAAGGACAGTGGATCAGTTAGCATGCACACAGTGATAGAATTCATCCCTTTGCCCCTGGCTCATTATGCACTCAACCTTCCAGATCCCATGGACACGAATATTGGTGGGGTGGCTAATAGTGAGGAAGATAGCCTTACATTACAGGCAGATATAGATGGGCTGGTCAGATGGCCTAAGGAATGCCAAATGGAATGTAATGTGGATAAGTGTGAGGTGATGCACTTGGGCAGGACAAACAAGGCACAGGAATACACGATGAATGGTCGGACCGTGGAAAGTAAGGAGGATCAGAGAGATCTTGCTATGCATGTCAATAGGCCCCATAAGGTAGTGGGACAGGTACATAAGGTGTTTAAGAAGGTAAATGCCATACTTGCCTTTATTAGCCGAGGAATAAAGGAGCAGGGAGGTAATGTTCCAAGTGCTGAAAACGCTGCCGAGGCCACAGCCGTAGTGCTGAGTGCTGTTGTGAAATGCGCTTCACAGGAGGGATGTGATTGGAGTGGAGAGAGTGCAAAGGTCATTAACCAGGATGCTGGCTGGGCTGGAGAGTTTGACATATGAGGAGACATAGCATAGACTGGAGTTATTTCCCCTGGAGCAGAGGAGATTGAGGGGTGACATTATTGAGGTTTATAAAATTATGAGGGGCATAGATAGGGTCGACAGAAAGGAACTTTACCCCCTGGCGGAGGGATGAGTAACCAGGTGGCATAGATTTAAGGTAAGAGGCATGAGGTTGACAGAGGAAGTGATGAGCAACTTTTGCACACACACTGTGTTGGGAATATGGAACATACTGCCTGAAAGAGTGGTGGATGCAGAAACCCTCCTAACATGTAATAAGTATTTGGATGTGCAGTTGCGACGCCATGGCATACAAGGCCATGGGCATAGTGCTGGGAAATGGGATTAGGAGACTTTGGAAGGTGTTTGACGCTCGTATCCTCGAAAGGCCGAAGGACCTTTTTCGATGATCCACACCTCTTACTCTATCACTCTGTGACCGAGCAATGTTGCAACAGTAACAAATTAAACAATCATCAGTGCTATGGATGTTGGGAGGACATAGCGGATATCACTGTTGGCCTCAAATACCTGGCCATTCCACACCAGCCTCACTGACACCAGGTGACCTCGGTGCATGGCGCCTCTCAAGCTCCAGGGCCTCCTGTTCGAAGTGGCTTAACATCAGCAGGTGAGCCTGGCCGCCTCCAGTCCTTGAACGCTCAGACGCATTATGAGCATTCTTCTCCTGAAAAACAGAGAATACCATTCACTGCAGCAATTTGCACATGGACTCTGCACGCGCACACCGCAACCCAACCACAGTGGGCCATATCAGGCCTCCAGTGCCTCTTCTTCCCGCTACTGCTGATCAGTCACACAAAGATAGTACGCCTACTCCCAACACCCGTCAACGGCCACCTTGGACACATTCTGCGTACCTCACTTTAGGAAACAAACGGTCTTTGTTCCCATAGCAAGGAGGCGCAACTATGTGCAGCATCGAGGGCAGCAGATGGTTCTTGGCCACGACACCTTGAGGTTCCTCTTCCACAATCTCATCACCGTGAATAGGACATGTGTTGGAGTTCTGAGTATGTGTCTAGCTGCATCTCCTGCAGGTTGCCCCAAGACCAGTCATGTGTGACTAAGAGCAAGACATGGTGCGGGGGAGAACTCATCTCCTCATGAACCACTCAGGCTGATGTAAGCGTGGGCACTATCCGCTTGCCTATCCAGCGCATGAGAAATGCCCAACATGATTCAATGCAGTCACGACAGTAGGAGGGATGGGGTGGGGCCACAAAGGTTAATGCTACCTGCTGGGTTAAATGCCCAATGCCAACATGGTACTCATGCTTCCAGAGCACAACAAATCGTTGAAGCACTTATGGCACTGGATCCAGGTGCGCCACACCACGTCGCGGTAGCTCACCACCTCTGCCACCTCCTCCCAGGCATGGTTGGTCATGTGGGGGGGCCTCCTCCTCCCGTCCTGGGGGACCAACACCTCCTGCCGTGCTGCCACCTCCTCGAGGGCAGCAAGGCAGTCATCAGAAAAGCGAGGGGCCCCATTGGCCCCCCGCTGGCCCAACCTGCAGCCTGCCCTGCTCCTGTGGCAGACCCTGCAGCCTGCCCTGTTCCTCTGCCCTTCCTTCCAGTGTGCCTTGCTCATCTGACCCTCTGTGGTGTGACCTGGAAGTGGCCATTGTGAACAGCCTGCAGGAGGCTGCCAGGCCTTCCTTGAAACAGACTGCCGGGTCACCATGGGACCTGGGGGTCTGTGTATGCCCGCCGCAGCCCACACACTCACGCTATTCACGGAAGTCAGCAAATACGCTGGGTGGACCTTAATTGGCCCACCCGCACAATATGGCAATGCAGACTCGATCACGGGCACCGATCGAGTCTGCGCCCGCCCACAGCCACTTCAACTCCGTCTGCCCGACAGGCAGAAAATTCTGCCCATGCATTTTTTAAGAGGTTTTAGACTCCTGAAGTGAAGAGTTGGGTTACCAAGGGGTTAGTAGTTTAGGGAAGTTGAAACAAACATAAAAAGGAAAAAGCTATCCTCGTTGCATAGCAAAGGAATGAGAGAGATCCACAGAGACACAGGGAGAGACAGAAAGTTAGATTTTAGTTCAGTTGGTATGTGTATGCCACAGAGTGAAGACAGAAAATGTCTAAGATTCTCTCTCGCTGGAAATGATGCCAGACTGCGGAGGAAATTATTTTAAGGAACTCATACATATTGCTCTTAAGTTATAGTAATAGTCAATTTAGAGTGAGTTTTCTGGATATCTGAAGGGAGATACCAATTGCAGAAGGACTTCTAGTGAATGTTCAGAAGTCTACTGGAAAAGAAACCTCTTTACAATTGAACCAGCTCTAGCCTTGGTATGGAACTAGTGGTGCTTCTTCACTGGAGTGTTGGGTCTGTAAGGGTATTGCTGGGATAAAAGGGATAGTGTGAGTTTGAATCATATTTCCTTTTGTGGCTGTGTTGAAATCTTTCCAACCTTTTTGATGTCCAGTGTAACATAATTAATGTTTCTTGTTTAATAAATGTTTTGTCTTTTTATTAAAAAGCCAACATCAGACTCCTGTGAATGTGTTTCAGTAAGTATCCTCCATGGTTTAAAAAATATTATGGTCTATCAAGCCAGGTTCCATTTTGGGATCTGATTTGTCCAGTAATGACATGAGCAATTTAATGGATTGTTGTATTCAATTGGTGCAAGTGCTGACAATGTAATAGCCAGACAAGGCATTAATGGATCATCTGAGAAATTTGAAGAGGTCATAAAAATCTTTGACAGTTACTTTGACCTCCAGAGTAACAAAATTTTAGAAAGAGCAAAGTTTAATAGAAGGATCCAAAAGCCTGGAGAACCTGTGGACACCTTCATCAACGATTTGTATCACTTGTCTGAAGACTGTGAATATGGTGATCTTAACTCTGAGCTGATATGACAGTGCATAGTAGTTGGGGTAACTGATGACACCCTTTCTGACCTGCTTCAATCCAAAGAAGATATAAAACAAAAATAAAAATACCTGGAAAAACTCAGCACGTCTGACAGCATCTGCAGAGAGGAACACAGTTAACGTTTTGAGTCTGTATGACTCTTCAACAGAATGAAGGAAAAATAGAAAAGAGGTGAAATATAAGCTGGTTTAAGGGGGGGAGAGGCAGGATAAGTAGAGCTAGGTAAAGGATCAGTGATAGGTGGAGATAACCAAAAGATGTCATAGACAAAAGGACAAAGAGGTGTTGAAGGTGGTGATATTATCTAAGGAATGTGCTAATAGGTGACATTAAAGGTAGAAAGCAGGACGAGCAAGGTACAGATAGCCCTAGTGGGGGTGGGGTGGGGGGAAGGGATCGAAATAGGCTAAAAGACACAGATAAAACAATGGATGGAAATAAAATAATGGAAGTAGGTGGATATCTTCACCCCCCCCCGGGACACCCTGGTCCACTCTTCCATCACCCCCTACACCTCAATCCCCTCCCACGGCACCTTCCCATGCAACCACAGAAGGTGCAACACCTGCCCCTTTACTTCCCCTCTCCTTACCATCCAAGGGCCCAAACACTCCTTTCAAGTGAAGCAGCACTTCACTTGCACTTCCCTCAATCTAGTCTACTGCCTTTGCTGCTCCCAATGTGGTTTCCTCTACATTGAAGAGACTAAACGCAGGCTGGGTGACCGCTTTGCGGAACACCTGCGGTCTGTCCGCAAGCATGACCCAGACCTCCCTGTCGCTTGCCAATTCAACCCTCCACCCTGCTCTCATGCTCACATGTCCATCCTTGGCTTGCTGCAATGTTCCAGTGAAGCTCAACGCAAACTGGAGGAACAGCACCTCATCTTCCGACTAGGCACTTTACAGCCTTCTGGACTTAATATTGAGTTCAACAATTTTAGATCATGAACTCTCTCCTCCATTCCCACCCCCTTTCCGATCCCCCTTTTTTCCAATAATTTATATAGATTTTTCTTTTCCTACCTACTTCCATTATTTTTAAATATATTTCCATCCATTGTTTTATCTCTGCCTTTTAACCTATTTCGATCCTTTCCCCCCACCGCACCCCCACGAGGGCTATCTGCACCTTGCTTGTCCTGCTTTCTACCCTTAATGTCACCTATTAGCACATTCCTTAGATAGTATTACCACCGTCAACACCCCTTTGTCCTTCTGTCTGTGACACCTTTTGGCTATCTCCACCTATCACTGGCCCTCTATCCAGCTCTACTTATCCCACCCCTCTCTCTCTCTCCCCGCCCCCCCCCCCCAACCTCAACCCAGTTTATATTTCATCTCTTTTCTATTTTTCCTTAGTTCTGATGAAGAGTCATACGGACTCGAAACGTTAACTGTGTTCCTCTCCGCAGATGCTGTCAGACCTGCTGAGTTTTTCCAGGTATTTTTATTTTTGTTTTGGATTTCCAGCATCCGCAGTTTTTTGCTTTTATCAAAGAAGATATAACTCTGAAGAAAGCAATACAGATTGTCAGACAATCTGAGAGGGTAAGATAAACCACAGTACAGAACACCCGCAATGATGGTGCAGCTCATGAAACAATGAAATGCGAAAGACACTCCAGGGCAAAGAAGACCATATGCAATTAAAACTCAGGGTGGCGGTAAACCATGTCAGCACTGTGGCACCAAAAATGGCACAGGCACAAACAGTGTCCTGCAAGCACAGTAGACTGCTTCCACTGTAAAAAGCTGGAACACATTGGAAAAATGTGCAGATCAAAAAAGCCTTTTAAGATACAGAGGATCATGAGCTAATTTTCACACAAAAAGCCATCAACGAAATAAAAGTCATTCCAAGACGAAGAACAACAATGCTCATTAGGCGAGATTAAAGATCCCAGGTATACCTTCTGGAATGCTGACATATGTTGGTGTGTGGGGATGAGGGTGAGCGCGGACCCTGAGACTGGGGGCAGAATTGTCCCAGATTTCCAAGGCTGCCTCCTCAGCCCTCACTATCTTGAGGCCACTTGCACAGATCAACTTGCTCCCCACACAAATCCTGGGATCTCACTTCCCCAATACAGCCCTCACCCTGCAGCCTCTTCCCTTGTCTGAGGCCACTTCTCCCCCTGCTCCAAGCAAGCCTCAGCCGTGCAGCCTTACAAAGCCACCCCTGCCTAAAAAGTGCTGTAGTGCTGTCTGCGAAGCCTGGCGCTGATGATTGCGGGTGCTGCCCGAAACAAGGTTGCCAAAAAAGCCTCGAAGTCCTGAGCAAAGTGCAGCTCGCCAGGTGCTGACATGGGCGGACAATCCAGCGTAGGGGGATGAGTCTGGCGGGCTAGCCTTATAACGATATGCAGATGTTTTGCAATGAGGTTTCCGGTCTCTGATGGCAGGAAACGCAGCCTGCCATTGATGGGCTGAGCAGATGATCGCAAACTGGTTTCATGATGGCATGTAACTGATTTTTGGCCTTCTCACCACATTGTCCTCGGTTCACACCGTCAAGCACACTCGACGCCAGCGGGCACAGAAAATTCCACGCTGGGAATGAGCCAGACTCTCTCACTCTCTCTCACACACACTCTCTCTGGCTCGCACACACACACACGCACACACACACACACACACACACACATGCAAATTCTCACTCACATACACACACTCACACTAACACACACACATACTCACACTCTCGCTAACACACACACTCTCACTAACACACACACACACACATGCAAACTCTCACTCACATGCACACACTCACACTCTCACTAACACACACACATACTCACACTCTCGCTAACACACACACTCACTCTCGCTAACACACAGACACACACACACTCTCACTCACAGACACACACACACACACACTCTTGCTCACACACACACACTCACACATTCTCACTCATACACACAGACACACTCTCTCACTCACACAACACATACACAGACACTCTCGCTCACACACGAACTCTCTCTCTCGCTCACTCATGAAACTAACATTTTTTCATGATATTTTTCTGGTTTATTGTGAAGTAGGTTTGTGAGGGTAAGTATAGTTGGGTCTGTCTGTATGTGATTTAATTACATTTGGAGTCAAGTGGACTGCAAGCTTTAAATCATCAAAAGAAGCTAGGTGCTTGACATGCTAATTAGTAAACATGAATGCCTTCTTAGCATGTAAGGTATGAAGGGAATTTGCATTTTTAGACAAATGAAGGGATATTTAGATTTCAAAGGGATCTTAGTCTGTTTAAAACTAGCCAGATAAGCAAGGCTAAAGAATGTGTTTACTTTTCCCAAAGGTTACTGGCAACATAGGCACTATGGAATTTTTTATGATATGAGGAAGATACAATTTCAAAGGCATATGGCACAATAGAATTTACATATTAAAAAGAGAGAAACAAATATAAAGGAGAATGAAAGGTTATGTGCCAAAAGGCCATGTAAGTGTGTGAAATAGCCTTAATAAAGCTTGGAGCATTTGTGCATAAGTCTGCTATCTAAAGAAACTAGAGCTGGAGAAAAAGCCATTTGGAATACCACTGCCCAGGGTATTGTGTTAACTTGCTGATTTTGTTTTAAATCTAAAATCTATTGTGGACAAGTAACTAGGGGTCAGGTTAATTAGGAATTTTAGGGGTTATTATAGTAGTAATTATAGTCTTATGTATGTATCTTTTACTTTGTTAATAAATATTTTAATTTAATTTTTTTAAATCTCTAAAGGTCTTGGTGGACTTATTACTTCTGAATTCAGTGCACACATCTCGTAATAAATACAAATTGCACACTTTCGCTCACATATGGATCATTGCACTAGCACCCAGTCCTTTCCTCCCTCCCCATCAGCAACCAGTTTCTCTCCCCCACCGGCAACAACCAGTCTCTTCTCCCTTGCACCAGCAGCCTGTCTCTTCTCCCAACCCATCAGCAGCCAGTCTCTTCCCCCCAACCCGGTAGTCGTTCTCTTAGCCCTGCCTGGCAGCCACTCCATCCCCACCCATCAGCCAGTCCAGCTCCGCTCAGCAGCCACTTTGCCCACACCCGACGGCCACTTTGACTCTTCCCCCCTCAACCCTGAAAGCCTCCCTCCCTCCCATGCAGACTCACTGCTGCGGTCGTGCCACTTTTTCAGGCCTCAGGCTGAAGAAAACGCTCCTCCAATTAGAGACTGGTTCTCTCCCACGTTTGCTGCTGATTTGCTCACTAGTGATCCTAGCAACAGCAAACGTGGAAGAGAAACGGCCTGCGATTGGAGGGGCAGTTCTTTGAAGAATCTTCAAATTCACTTCCCGACATTTTGAACACAGGTCCGCGGGCTGGATAGAGAGACCTGGTGGACCGGGTAGTGGCTCGTGGGCCACATGTTGGACAAGCCTGCTTCAGGCCATCTAAATCTTTGAAGTCAGAGACTTGGAGGGGGGGAGGAGGGTTAGCACGTAAATATAAATGTAAATATATTTGGACTTGGGGGGAGTCGTTGGGAGAGAGCGGGAGTTCACTCCGAGAGGCGGTGAAAACAGCGGGGGCTAAAAGTACGGAGAGAGAGAGAGCAGGAGTTCACTCCGACTGTCGGCGAGAACTACAGGGGGGCAATGGTGATAGGGGATTCATCAGTTAGGGGAGTAGACAGGCGCTTCTGTGGCCATAGACGTGACTCCAGGATGGTATGTTGCCTCCCAGGTGCCAGGGTCAAGGATGTCATGGAATGGCTGCCGGGCATTCTGAAGAAGGAGGGGGAATAGCCAGAGGTCATGGTTCATGTTGGGACCAATGAAGTAGGGAGAAAAAGAAATGAGGTCCTGCAAGCAGACTTTAGGGAGTTAGGTAAGAAATTGAAAGGCAGGACTTCAAAGGTAGTAATCTCCGGATTACCCCCGGTGCCACGCAATAGTGAGTATAGGAACAGAAGGATAGAACAGATGAATGCATGGATGGAGAGATGGTGCAGGAGAGAGAGCTTTCAATTCCTGGGGCATTGGGACCATTTCTAGCGGAGGTGGGACCTGTACAAGTTGGATGGGTTACATCTGAACAGGAACAGGACCAACATCCTCACAGGGAGGTTTGCTAATGCTGTTGGGCCAGATTTAAGCTAAATTGGCAGGGAGATGGGATCCTGAAAAGTGGTTCAGAGGGAAGAGAAGCTGAGATGGTATTAGGAGTTAAAACGCTCGCAAGTGAGTCTGGAAGACAGAGGAAACATAGGCTAAATAAGAAAGAAGTGAGTTTAGCCAGGCTAAATGGAATATATTTTAACGCAAGGAGCCTGAGGAATAAGGTAGACGAGCTGAGGGATGGGCATGTGGGAGTATGATATCACAGCTATTACCGAGACTTGGCTAAAAGAAGGACAGGATTGGCAGTTCAACATTCCTGGTTATAGGGTATTCAGACGAGATAGAGAGGGGAATAGAAGAGTTGGGGGGGGGTCACAATATTGATCCAGGAATCAATTATAGCAGTGAGGAGGGATGATATCTTGGAAGGATCATCAAATGAGGCCATTTGGGTAGAAGTAAAAAACACAAAAGGGGCAAACACTCTGTTGGGTGTGTACTATAGGCACCCAAACAGCCAGGGAGAGATAAAGGATCAAATTTGCAATCAAATTTCAGAGTAGTATAAGCATAATAAAGCAGTAATAATCGAGGATTATAACTACCCAAATGTTAACTGATAGTTTTAATGTGCAAGGTAGGGAGGGGGTAAAATTCTTAAGCTGCATCCAGGAGAACTTTTTTAGCCAGTATGTAGAAAGCCCAACATGGGAGGGGGCAATTCTGGACCTAATATTCAGAAATGAGCCCAGGCAGGTGGAAGGCATATCAGTAGGGGAGAAATTTGGAGATAGTAACCGTAACTCAGTTAGATTCAGGATAGTTAGGGAAAAGGATAAGGTTGGGCCGGGAATAAAAGTTCTAAACTGGGGAAGGGCTAATTTTACTAAGATGAGATATGATTTGGCATAAGTGGACTGGGAGCAGCTACTTACAGATAAAACTGCATCAGGGCAGTGGGAGGCATTCAAGGAGGAAATAGCAAGATTACAGGGCAAATATGTTCCCGCAAAGACATAGCGGGACCAAATCCGGAGAATCCTGGATGTCAAGGGACATAAAGGTTAGGATTAAGAAAAAAAGAGAAGCTTATGGCAGATACTGAGGGCTCAATACAGCAGAGTCCATGGAGGAGTGTAAAAACTGCAGAGGGGAACTTAAAAAGGAAATTAGGAAAGCTAAGAGAGTGCATGAGAAAACATTGGTGGGTAGAATAAAGCAAAACCCAAAGGGATTTTTTAAATATATAAAGAGCAAAAGAATAACTACGGAAAGGGTAGGGCCAATTAGGGACAACAGAGGTAATCTGTGTGTGGACTTGAAAGTTGTGGGTACAGTCCTCAATGAATACATAGCTTTGGTCTTAACAATGGAAATGAACAACACAAGTATAGACATCAGGGTGCAGGACTGTGAAATATTAGAGGAAATTAATATAGAGAGAGAGGAGGTACAGGTGGTTTTAGCAGCCTTAAAAATGGATAAATCTGCAGGCCTGATGGGATGAAGAGTAGAGAAGAGCTAATTGATTTGAAAAAGTGTGAAAGATGCCAGAGTTAATAGAAAACAAAGTGTCAAAGGGTGAATCATCAACTACAGCACATAGAATTATTTGGGAGGAAACTAGATGATGGTCAGGAACCAAGGCTTGCTGGTAGACAATATGATGGCAACTTGTTTTGAAGTATGTGCTGAAAGAATGAAAGACTTCGGAAAGATTCAAGACAATTGTAGATAATTCATAAAGTCTTCAAGAGCAGATTTCAGTTGGGTTTACACAGATGTGAGGGTAATGGAGATAATTATAACATTGAAAGGGATCACCTTTCTTTGGCATAAAGTGAACAGAAGCAAATGTGCGCAGAGAAGAAAAGGTAAAATGGAAGTAAGAGAGAGGTTGAAGAGATGGGATAGGTGAGTAGTAAGCTTAATGGCCTTTAATGACAATAGGCTGGGGTCTTAAAGTCCAGGAAGTGAAAGTTTTCTCACGATACTGATGACACCGAGTAATGGAGATTATTAAACTGGACCGCAAACACATAAGTATGACATGAACAAGCTTCAAGCAAAATGAGATGCTGAGAAGAATCTTTCCTTCCCATGAAACTCTACATGTGCCGTGCACTCCCAGCTAAAGCTGTTAATACTGTTACCGCCTTTGAAGTAGAGCCAAGAAATGGAAGTTGGCTTATAAATATAATTAGAGACAATTGAATACCATATGAAATAGGACTTTCCTTAAGCTGCTGAGATGATGTCAGGCTAAGAAAAATGACCAATCAAGTGTGAATAATGTAAGAATAGTTTGGTATTTCATTATTCCAGTTGATTTATCTTTTGGGGGACTGGAGAGATATTTTTTCAGATTCTTGCCTTGGAAGATCCAATGCGTTGGAGTACAGTCTACAATATAATGGACAGTATGTGGACTGTGGACAAACAGTTTCAATGGGCCAAGTGATCTGCTCTTGATGAATTTACAATATCCTGTTCCCAGTTTGATCAGCAGCCTGTAGATTTACTTTTGGAATGCCTCTGCTGAATCAGCATTCACTGCACAAGGTGGCAGCCCATTCCCTTTTCCCCTTTCCTAATGCTTCCATATATAAATAGTGACCTAACAGAGCACAATTTCCCATTGTGGTTCCAAAAGTACTTAATAAAGGCAAGAAGAGGCATAGCAAAAAGAAGTGATGATGGCATAGTGGTATTGTCTGGACTAGTGACCCAGAGTAATGTTCTGGCGACCAGGGTTCAAATCCTGCCACGGTGGACAGTGGAACCTGAATTAAAAGTCTAATGATAACCACTGTCATACAAACCCATCTAATTATCTTTTAGGGAAGGAAATCTGTCACTCTTAAAATCACAAAAAAAGGAATGAAACCAGATGGATCAACCTAGGCAAATTCAGCACTATCGACCCTGCAAAGTCAGGGGCCTGAGATAGTCATCCTCATGGAATCATAACTTACAGGTAATGTCCCAGACATCACCATCACCATCCCTGGGTATATCCTGATCTACCATCAGCAGAGATGGTGACACAGTGGGAGGGAGTTGTCCTGGGAGTCTTCAACATTGACTCCGGATCCCATGAAGTCTCATGGCATCAGGTCAAACATGGGCAAGGAAACCTCCTGCTGATTACCATGTACTGCCCTCCCTCAGCTGATGAATCAGTGCTCCTCCATGTTGAACACCACTTGAAGCACTGAGGGTGGCAAGGGCGCAGAATGTACTCTGGGTGGGGAACTTCAATGTCCATCACCAAGAGTGGCTTGGTAGCACGGCTACTAGCTGAGTCCCTAAAGGACATAGCTGCTAGACTGGGTCTGCGGCAGGTGGTGAGCGCACCAACAAGGGGGAAAAACATACTTGACCTCATCCTCACCAACCTGCCTGCCACAAATGTCCATGACAGTAGGAGTGACCACCGCGCAGTCATTGTGGAGATGAAGTCCTGTCATCACATAGAGGATACCCTCCCTTGTGTTGTGTGGCACTATCACCATGCTAAATGGCATAGATTTCAAACAGATCTGGCAACTCAAAACTGGGCATCCATGAGGCGCTTTGGACAGTCAGCAGCAGCAGAATTGTACTCATAGCACAATCTGTAACCTCATGGCCCAGCATATCCCCCACTCTACCATTGCCATCAGGCCAGGGGATCAACCTTGGTTCAATGAAGAGTGCAGGAGGGCATGCCAGGAGCAGCACCAGGCATTCTTAAAAATGAGGTGTCAACCTGGTGAAGCTATAACACAGGACTACTTGCATGCCAAACAGCATAAGCAGCAAGTGATAGACAGGGCTAAGAGATCCCACAACCAAAGGATCAGATCAAAGATCTGCAGTCCTGCCACATCCAGTTGTGGATGGTGGTGGACATTTAAACAACTCACTGGAGGAGGCGGTTCCACAAATGTCACCATCCTCAATAATGGAGGAGTCCAGTACATCAATGCAAAAGATAAGGCTGAAGCATTTCCTACCATCTTCAGCCAGAAGTGCCGAGTGCATGATCCATCTCGGCCTCCTCCAGAGGTCCCCAGTCTTCAGCCAATTTGATTCACTCCATGTAATATCAAGAAACGGCTGAAGGCACTGAATACTGGCTATGGGCCCTGACAACATTCTGGCAATAGTACTGAAGACTTGTGCACCAGAACTTGCCATGCTCCTAGCCAAGCTGTTCCAGTACAGCTACAACACTGGCATCTACCCAGCTTTGTGGAAAATTGCCCACGTATGTCCTGTACACAAAAAGCAGTACAAATCCAACCTGGCTAATTACCGCCCCATCAGTCTATTCTCGATCATCAGTAAAATAATGGAAGGGTTCATGAACAGAGCTATCAGTGGCACTTGCTTAGCAATAACCTGCTCACTGATGCCCAGTTTGGGTTCCACCAGGGCCACTCAGCTCCTGACCTTGGTTCAAACATGGACAAAAGAGCTGAACTCCCAAGGTGAGGTGAGAGTGACTGCTCTTGACATGAAGGCAGCATTTGATTGAATGTGGCATCAAGGAGCCCTAGCAAAACTGGAGTCAATGGGAATTAGGGGGAAATCTCACCATTGGTTGGAGTCATACCCAGCACAAAGGAAGATAATTGTGGTTGTTCGAGATCAGTCATCTCAGCTCCAGGACATCACTGCAGGAGTTGCTCAGGGTGGTGTTCTCGGCCCAATCATCTTTAGCTGCTTCATCAGTGACCTTCCTTTCATCATAAGGTCAAAAGTGAGGGTATTCGCTGATGATTGCACAATGTTCAGCACTATTCGCGACTCCTCAGATACTGAAGCAGTCCATGTCCAAAGGCAGCAAGACCTGGACAATATCAAGTCTTGGGCTGACAAGCGGCAAGTAACATTTGCGCCACACAAATGTCAGACAATGACCATCTCCAACAAGAGAGAATCCAACCATCGCCCCTTGATGTTCAATGGCATTACCAACACTGAATCACCTACTATCAACATCCTGGGGGTTACATTGACCAGAAACTGAACTGGACTAGCCATATAAATACTGTGGCTACAAGAGCAGGTCAGAGGCTAGGAATCCTGTGATGAGTAACTCACCCCTGACTCTTTAAAGCCTGTCCATCATCTACAAGGCACAAGTCAGGAGTGTGATGGAATACTCCCCAATTGCCTGGATGAGTGCAGCTCCCACAACTCTCAAGAAGCTTGACACTGTCCAGGACAAAGCAGCCCACTTGATTGGCACCACATCCACAAACATTCACTCCCTCCACCACCGATGCACAGTAGCAACAGTGTGTATCATCTACAAGATGCACTGCAGGAATTCACCAAGGCTCCTTCGACAGCACCTTCCAAACCCATGACCACTACCATCTAGAAGGACAAGGGCAGCAGATAGATGGGAACACCACCACCTGAAAGTTCCCCTCCAAGTCACTCACCATCCTGACTTGGAAATATATCGCTGTTTTTTCACTGTCGCTGGGTCAAAATCATGGAACTCCCTTCCTAATAGCACTGTAAATGTACCTACAACATGTGAACTGCAGCGGTTCAAGAAGGCAGCTCACCACCACCTTCTCAAGGGCAACTAGGGATGGGTAATAAATCCGGCCCAGCCAGCGAAGCCCACATCCCATGAATGAATAAAAAAACGTACAGAGAACGTGAGTGGTAAGGGTTATGATAGGTCTGGAATGGTGTTGCTTCCTTTGTAATCTCCTCAACATCCTGGATTCTATCCTAATTTGCTAGTTTGTGTGCTTCTTCCTATTGTCTTTTGTCTTATCACTTCAGTCATTTAACCATCTATCAAATTCCATTTATGCTCTACCATTCTTTAACAGCATTTGATGCTGGATTAATTAGACCATAAGACATAGGAGCAGAAATTAGGCCATTTGGCCCTGCGAGTCTGCTCCGCCATTCAATCATGGCTGATAAGTTTCTCAACCCCGTTCTTCCGCCTTCTCCCTGTAACCTTTGATCCCCTTACCAATCAAGAACCTATCTATCTCGGTCTTAAATACACTCAATGACCTGGCCTCCACCGCCTTCTGTGGCAATGAATTCCATAGATTCACCACTCTCTGGCTAAAGAAGTTTCTCCTCATCTCTGTTCTAAAAGGTCTTCCCTTTACTCTGAGGCTGTGCCCTCGGGTCCTAGTCTCTCCTACTAATGGAAACATCTTCCCCACGTCCACTCTAATCCAAGATTGATAGATTTTTGTTAACCAAAGATATAAATGGATATGAGGGAGTTTGGTCATTGATCAGCCATGATCCAATGGAATATTGGGACAGGCTTGAGTGGCTAAATGGCCCACTCCTGTTACTATGTTCCTATGACCCACTGAGTGTTTCCAACACTTTCAATCATACAAGATGATGGTTTAAAATTTAAAAATAACATTGCACTACAGGAACTGAATTTGCAATTTGAGCGGCCTGCACCCACACACAGAAAAGCTGCCGCAATATTTAATATTTACTCTAATATTACCTCTCTTTATTCTAGCTCTGTGTCCTTACAGGGTGCCACTGCAGTGAGCATATGGTAAAATGTGTGGGTTTTCTTTTCCGGCGGCTTTACTTTTTAATAAGGAAAGGAAAGCCGAGATCATTCTGTTGTGCATTTGCTTCATCTTCTGGGGGTTGGCTTTGATTGGCACAGGAGCAAATGATTTCAAACTGCACGTTCTGCCGTTGCAACAAATTTTATGTCGCATTGACAGAACTACACTAAACAGTCAGATTGGTGAGCCTTGGACTTTAATAAATCTAATTCAGGGATTTCAGGGTCACCAGTAACACATCCGGCTACTTTTAAGATTACATATTGTTCTGTCAGTTAACCATCCTTTGCCCTGTCAATCTATTTAGTTTTCAATTGGTTGATAATGCTGCTAATCATTTGGTTGAGAAAGCAAAAATATTAACGGTCAGGCCAACAGGTCCTATGCTGCTAGCTCACAATCATGCATGTGTAAGCAGCAAAATATTTTCTGTGCCCAAAGGGGTGAACTTGTTCCACAGCATTCTACCCTTCACCAACATTACTAAAAACGTCAATTAGTTATGGATCTCATTGCTGTTTACTAAATGGCTGCTAGATAACAACAGTGATTGTAAAACATCACACGTTAAGTGTTTTGAGAACATTCTGACAGATATGCTGCATAAATGCAAGCCTTTCAATTTTCTTGATGGGGAAGTTGCTCCTGCTTTATTTATTAATGGAACAATAGCTTTTATTATAAACTATTATCATCTATGAATATTGAAATAATAGTGATTCAATTTGATATTTTAAGTTCTGATTTAAAACTTAAATTCATGCACTCCCTGGAATTACAAGCCTTAATTTGTAATCAATATTGGGAAGTGCGTTTTTATGAATATTCAGAGCAACAATTTCCTCTGATAAGAACCAACCTGCAGTGAATGTTGCAACAACAGCAAGTTTACGCTATATGAATCCATAATCAGTGGCTTACATGAATTTGTGAGTTTCGCATCTGAATCAATGCTGTGTGGTACTGATTCTTGTTTTCTTCGGTTTCTCATCTCCCGAAAAATTTTCATCCCAAGCCCTGATTAAATTGTAACCTAACTTTAAATGGAATAAGTAATATTTTTATTAATTTAGATGGTTAGTGGTCTTGATTTTCTACATAGCGCTTCCCTTACCTTCCACCCAATCTTGCCACTCCACAGTAGATTTTGGTTAGTGAAGCTGTAAAAGAGGAATGTTTTCTTTCCCACCACCATGTTCCAATTGTATTTGATGCTGATTTTTTAGAGAACCAAATCAGTTTTCTATGATTATGACTGTTGTGAGATACATTAAGGGACACTTCCCTTGGGCTGAACCCAGGCACACTGCATCACCTAGGCACAAAGGTACTGCACTCATGAAAGGAACCCATCCAATTCTTCCTTACATTATAATTGATTGAGATTTTTTTTTGGTCTGTACCCAGAGAATCCAGTGGAAAGTCTCCCCTATTATGTGAATAACATCAAGAAATATTAATCACATCCAAGTCTTGACTTCTATTAACCCCATTAACAATGTTTGTAACGTCAGTAAAATTGATGTCTGTGATAAGTGAACCTTGCCTGAATATAATCAAGGACCCTGTAATAGATGAGATCATCGATATGAACTGTAAGATACATTTGAATGAGCAAGATTCATGCTGTTTGATCTCATTATTTGATAATACCAACCCTGTCAAATGAGTTCAATTGTCTTGGCCACAACCTTCATTCCTGGCAACAATTGTCAGTTGTTGATCACCTTCTGCGTGAAGAATTATTACCTAGCTTCTGTCTTAGCTTTGTCCTTTACAACCACGAATCTGTGCATCCTTGTCCTGTTGCAAAAGCCTGTGAAACAAAGTTTGTTTTCTCTAGCCCTCTTATGGATCCCATTCCATCATAAGGTCCGAAGTGGGGATGTTCGCTGATGATTGCATGGTGTTCAGCACCATTCACGACTCCTCAGATATTGAAGCAGTCCATGTCCAAATGCAGCAAGATCTGGACAATATCCAGGCTTGGGCTGGCAAGAGGCAATTGACATTCACACCACATAAGTGCCAAGCAATGACCATCTCCAACAAGAAGGAATCTAACCATCACCCCTTGACATTCAATGGCATTACCTTTGCTGAAGCCCCCACTATTAAGATCCTGGGGGTTACCATCGACTGAACTGGACTAGCCATATAAATACTGTGTCTACAAGTCTAGGTCATAGGCTAGGGATCCTGCGACGACTCATCCTGGATGAGTGCAGCTCCCACAACACTCAAGAAGCTTGACACCATCCAGGACAAAGCAGCCCGCTTGATTGGCACCCCATCCACAAACATTCACTCCCTCCACCACCGACGCACTGTGGCAGCAGTGTGTACCATCTACAAGATGCACTGCAGAAACACACCAATGCTCCTTAGACAGCACTTTCCAAACCCACAACCACTACCAAATAGAGGGACAAGGGCAGCAGATACATGGGAACACCACCACCTGGAAGTTCAACTCCAAGCTACTCACCATCCTGACTTGGAAATATATTGCCATTCCTTCACTGTCGCTGGGTCAAAATCCTGGAACTGCATCCCTAACAACACCACTTGGACCTACACCACTTGGACCGCAGCGGTTCAAGAAGGCAACTCACGACCACCTTCTTAAGGGTAATTAGGAATAGGCAATAAATGCTGGCTTAGACAGCTAAGCCCACATCCCTTGAATGAAAAAAATCACTATAATGTCCCCATTGAGACATCACTCTCAAGCTGAAGAACATGACTAGTTTATTAAGTCGTTTCTCACAGCTCTTTGCTCTAGCACTCAGAATCAGTCTTGTTACTCTCTGTAATGCCTCTAGGAAATAGGTGACCTCCTTAAAAGAACAGAGGAAATAGAGTAGAAGTAGGCCATATGGCCTCTTGAGCCTGCTCCGCCATACAATAAGATTATGGCTGATCTGACCTTGGCCCCTACCCCACTTTCCTGTCCGTTGCCAAAACCTCTTACGAGGTGATGATGAGAAGTGTGTGCAGTAGTTCAGGTGCAGTCTGACTTATGCAGCTTCAGTATTAGCTCTGGAGATTTGGGCTGGATATTTCTCTTCCAAACATCTTGGCAAGATTCAGCTTCCAGGAGTAAGGAAGAAGAAAAGGGGCAAAGATTTGTGTCTCGGGGTTTTTACAGTGTCCCCCATGTCCTCTGGGCTCCCAGAGCTTCCTCCAGGGGCACAGGGTTTGAATTCAGATGAAAATGAATACTTGGAGATACAAGAGTACTTGGAGATGTCTAATGCAGTGAGGGCAACATTGGGCTCTGTCATGATTTAAAAACCTGCCAACATCAACTATCAAAGGTGTCTCACAGCAACTTCAGCCATATTTTCCTCTGGAAGGGCTAGTTGGGTGTCCATTTGGAGGGAGACCTGTAGAAAGCTGGTCAGATGGTCTGAGAGGAGCAGATAATAAGACCAGTTGAGGTCTAAACTGATAAGCTGACTTTATTCTTAAGAATATCATCTGCATACCTATTAAGCCCATTATATGTTCATATATGTACTTTTACTTTTGCCCCATGGTTGCCATTTGACCCATAATGTTATAGTTCATCATGACTGTTTCACTAAACATCAACCTTGCTGTCATACAGTCCTGAATAGATGGAAGGACATATTTGGCAAAATGACCAGCTAAATCCCAGTTTTAATCCCTGGCCTTTACTGAGTTAGATGATCTCAGCTGGGAGGTGTTAGGAACTCTATAATTGGTTTCAATGTCCCTGAGTTATGGAGGGAAATATTAGCACAAGAGTACTTGGAGATGTCTAATGCAGTGAGGGCAACATTGGGCTCTGTCATGATTTAAAAACCTGCCAACATCAACTATCAAAGCCATTTGGTCAAGGCATCCAAGGGCTAATATTCAACTGCACAACCCAAGAAGGAACTGCCATTCTCAGAAAAAGAGAAGAGAGAAAGAATTAGCAGAAAATAAAAATAAACAAAGCAGTTATATTATTGTCTTTTCCCCCTCCCATGTTAGTCTTCAGTGAAGATGGATAGGAACCCAACAGACTTACCTTTATCTGTACTTGCAGCAGAGGAATTTCCTCAGGTATTGGAATGGATTGTGGTTTAGGCTTGGTGAGGTTAAATTCCTTTGGTACTGTTACAGGTTGGCTCTCCTTTTTCTTGGAAATCTTATTAGCCAGTATGTTGGCTAAGTGATCAATGTGGTTGTTGATATCTGGTTGCCATCTTTAACAAAGAGATATAAGTGAGAGAAGAGTGGAATAGTGAACATATAGAATCATATAATGGTACAGCACAGAAAGAGCCTATTTGGCCCATCAAGTCAATGTAGGATCTTTTGAAGAGTTAATGCCAATACCCCAGTTTAGTGTAGAAAAAGACCCCAAAGTGCTTAGACCATTAATCTCCTCCCTGTGGCAGGAGATGGTGGGGGTAATGCCTGTTTTTTTTTTCCACCTTGTGCAACTTGCCACAATGGAAAATAAGCCAGGCTATACAACAGGTAGCTGACCCCTGACTGCTACTTTGCCATTGCCACTGAAAGTTAATACTGACACCCACACCGCTCTTGTTCCTGTCCCACATTGATTCCTGACTCTTTCGCACATTGGTTTTATTTCCTATGTTTTGTTTGCTCTTATTGGTTGGTTTGCCATTTCCAATTCAGACGAAGGGTCTATACTTAAAACATTAATGTCTTTTCTCTTACAGATGATGGTTGGTCTGCTGTGCATTTCTGTATTTGGTCTTTATATTCCAATTTGGTTTTACTTGGACTCACTATGTTACAAAATCCAACCAGAGTTGCATCATTGACCATTGAACAGTTTAATTATTTTCCAGAGGACAGTGTGGTCAGGATAGTGCGTTCAGTGTTACCTGCTGCTGCTGCGCTTGCATTGTACTGCAAGCATAACTTTTAACTTTTTTCTAAGTATTTCATGTAATGGGATTAAATTCAAAGAAATACATTGGGTTCTCTTTCTCAGCCAATATCTTGCTACAAAACCAATTCTAATAGTTCTATTCCACAAACAATGGGCCTTGTCAGACTTGTTTGTGTTAACTAGAGAAAAATATACTGGCTCCTTGTGGCAAACATGCTTCCAGCAATGCTTGCTCATCTATATTATACCAGGACGCAAGGAGCTAGTATATTTTTCTCTGGTTAACACAAGAAAGTTGGTGAAGTACAGTGGTGTGTGGGAACGGTGGTGTGGTTCCCGCTGGTCGGCTTAGTGAGTTGCCGTGTCGGATCATCTGCTTTTTAGCTAGTAATGTATGCATAAACCTGCAGCATGCGGTATCTTGTGAGGGGGCAGGTTGGGATTTGTCCACCTGCCGAAACCTCTTGGCTAACATTTCCAGACTCCATCTGGAGCCCAGGACTTGTCGTGGCAAGCACCATAATGACCCCGAGTGGTGTGTCCTGAAGTTCAGTGACAATGCATTGACAGCACTCCTCCAGGCAGTCGAGGACCGGAGAGAGATGCTCTTCTCCCGTGATGAGAGCCAGAGGTCTACCGGCCTCACCACTAAGGCTTGGGAGGAGGTGGCCAGTGTGTTCTCCAGAAGAGGACCACTATCCAGTGTAGGAAGAGGATGAATGCTCTTAGCTGCTCCGCCAGGGTAATTCAAACTTCTCCTCAGTCTCTATTCACACTCTCATAATGCCAGCGAACATTCGCTGAGTTACAGTCCACAGGGATCTCACACACTACTGGCACAAAGGACACCACCACTGAATCTCTCATATATACTTTTACATTCTAATCTCTCGTCACATCCTACACAAGTGGCATCCTCAGCCCTTACATAGGTCCACTCAGCAGTCACAGTGGGCAGGCATGCTTATCAACTGCTTTGGCATCCATTTTGCTCACAGTCTGTCCATCAGTCTTTATGCAGGAAAAGATCGCCCTCAACAACAGGGAGAGATCACAGACCGGAGGGGGATGCCAGAGCTTAGGTCACTCCCCCGACTATGAGGAGCAGGTAGTGGAGCTGGCTGGTGAGCACCGGGACCGTGCCTGCATTGAAGGCGGGTTTGGCATCCCACAACATGCCAATAAGACCCTATCCAATACACCGCTCGCTGAAATTGTGAGTGCCTTTTAATATAGTTGACTATCCAGCCAATCACCAATTTTCTCTTCTCTCTATTACAGGGACCAGCAAGGAAAGGAGGAGGCGCACTGCCAGCCAGCCCATCAGTCCCTGACCCCAGATCACCTCAGGTGAGGACCCGCTAGATGTAGAGCCATCATTACGTTCACCTGCTATCCCACCAGTGCAGAGACACACACCTCATTGGGACTAGTTCTAGAGCAGGCTCAGAGCCACCATCTGGTGAGCACAGCACAGATTTGGGTCCACAGCAGGTAGAGACCGTGACAGCCAAGGTCACAGACACTTGGATGACGGCTGGAGGCCAGGCTCCTGCTGAGTCCGAGTCCGATGACGAGCCTCAGCAATAGGTCCTCAGAGAGATGTTGGAGCTCCCAAGACAGGCAGGGGCACAGCAGGCAGGGTTGTCAGAGGCCGTCACCAGATTAGAAAGGAGGATGGAGGAGTCTGTCCACGTTCATTCTGATTTCATGACACCGACAGGCCAGGACATCGGGGGGAACAATTGGAAGGGTGGTGACCTCCCCATGGAGGCCTTGGTCCAGCAGTTTGTGCTAGTCATGCGCCCGGACCTGCACACCATCGCTGTAGCCATAAGTTAGATCCATCCATGGCTAGGTGAGAGGGGGATGGGGCACCTCGATCTCCTTCCAGGAGACCGTTCCCTTCAAGGACTCAGGGAGGAGCCCTTGGCACTTACAGGGGGAGGCGTGTCACTCAGGGCAATCCACCCAAGACTCTCCTGGGCTGTCCAGCCGCTCCAAGTGACCCCAACAACTCCAGCTACTCAGGTCAAGGAGGGTCTGCCGGCCACACAGTAGGAGACCCAAAGCAGGCCAGGGCCCTCCAGAGGTTGCCCACCAAGGTCATCACAGACAACAGGGCATAGCAGTCAGCAGGCTGCCTCTACCTCTGATGTGGATGTCAGGGAAGCACCTAGACATAGGTGTAGGGTAAGAAAAATAAAGAAATATTAAGAGAACAAAGGTGGCAAGGGTGTTCACTCACTGTGTATACTTTGCAGTTCTGTAAATATATTTAGCTTATCTCAAATTTTCAACTAGTAAACAGCTCTTCTATCTAATGCAATGGTCTAAGGTCACACAAGTGTAACAGGTGCCCCCACCTCCTCACTTATCTCCCATCATGTCTCTCAAGTCTATGCTGACTCACACATTCTCAATACAGTGATTCGCCTTTCTTTCCACAGCAGCAATATGAGCAAAGCCTGTAGCTCTATCGACATGGTGGTTGGGCAATGCATTTCTTAGACTTGCGTCAGAGGATCATACCATGTGGCCTCATGTGTATAGATTTTGCATCTTGGTTTATTCTCCTGATGCTGCTGCGTTGAAGACTGGTCTATGTGGATCTTATAGGTATTAATGGCGACCTACATTGGAGTAGATATAACTTGGTGCATCTTTCAATGACCTCTATGTTGTCTGTCAGGTTTGAGTGTGGGTTACATTTCAAGTAATAGTCAGAGATCTTAGGTGTTCATGGCAGCCTGTAGCTTGACACAGTGATTGCATGTACAGCTAGACATCACCACCCACCCCCACCCAGTCATGTGTCTCTGTCCACCCCTTCCCAAGTCATTCCCCCCCAGTCATGTATCTTTGTCCTCTCTTCCCCCTGGGCTCCATTCAAGCCCCTCCCCCCCGCCCCTTCAAAACACTGCACACACAAACCTTGGGGTTGCGAATGAAGTGGAATTCACCAGGTGCACGTCTATTATACCTGGTTGTAATTCACAATAGTTTAATTAGCTGCCAGCGCGGCCAATTGATTTGAAGCGGGGGGTGGGGGTGGGGGTGGGATGCGTGGTTCTAGTGAGCTGTGTTTTACATTAACATTCATGATATTCAAATGCATGAAAATGCGGTTCCCAGCATGGCACGGTGGGCTAGCCAACCTGCCATGAAAGTCGGAGTGGAAAATTGCAAGCCATTTTTAAGCTGGTGGGTAACAGACTTTTGGCTGCACTTCGAATTTTCCCATTCCACTCGCCACGATGCCCGCCACTGGCCGGACTGAAAAATTCCATCTGACCAATTCCATCTGAGTCATCTGACCAATTTGCAACTGTTAAAATTAAACTTGGGTTTAAGTATAAGATGCTTTTAGGCTAAATAACAGGGTGATGGGAATGCTGGATCTTGTGTAGTTGATGAAAGAGGCTGGGGTCTTCTGCAAGGTGGGGATAGGGACAATTATTTAGGACATTACTGTTGTCAATATCCAACTCAGTCAACAGAAGATGCACCATATGACACATAATGGAAAAATCTTAAACTTGACAAATTACCTCAGCAGAGGATCAATCAGCTTCTGATTTACATATGCTATGTCATATATTTGGCACCATTCATCCTTGATCCATGTAGTGAGGTTCAAGCTATCAAAGAAGAATCTAAGGAACTGTGAAAAAATTATAATAATCATGGAATTACTGAACAAACTAACTCCTTAAATAAAATACTTCAGTTTGATGTTTCCAGGGATTAATGAATACCATCCTCACTTGGTGCATTTTGTTCACAGGCTGTGAGTTGATAATCTTGATGAAGTGTTTCAGGCCCAGCTCTTTCAGTCGAAAAGTAGCAAGATAACATATAACTGTAACAGAACAAAGCATTTAGAGTATTACTTTAGAAATAGTAAAAATTTCAGATGAGTAGTTGAGTGATGCAGTCCAGGAATGGCCCAGGTCCAAGCCTCATTTGGGCCAAGTTAGCTGCTAATATTTAGGTCAGCAAAACTGCTATTCAACTAGCTTCAGTTCCACTGGGTTAGCAAGAAGGATAATCAGCTATTTAACCAGTGTCTCAGGACCTCTGTAAAAATTTGTCTTGTGGGCATTGAATGAGAAGGGGATTAAAGTTAGCAGTGATACATCCCATGATAGCCATCCTGCTCACTGGACAAATTGTTAAAGGGTGACCTGTACCTGAGGACCTCAATATTTAAGCCAAAATCTTCAACACAGACAGAGACAAAGAAATAAACTAAGGAACAGTGGAAACTTTATTGAACAATGATCTAAAGGTGAAAAATATAATTCTAACAGTAGCACTTATTTTCAAATGCAATTAAAATTAATAAAGAAAATAGTTACATTTTCCTCCATTTATTGGATATAATCATTCAGCATACATGGTGGTTATTCGGCTCATTGACTCTGTACCTGCTCTTTCAAAGAGAAATCCAGTCCCTTGCTCTTGCAGCAAATTCCTACAATTTTTCCCCTTTAAGTCAGGTGGGCAGAAAAGTATCAAATGGAATTCAGTCTGGAGAAGTGTTTGGGGAGGGAAGACAAGGCAAGGGAGTACACAATAATTGGCAGGTTACTGAAAAGTGTAGAGGAACAGAGGATCCCTGAAGGTAGAATGACAGGCAGATAAGGTTTAGAGGGCAAGGCATAGAATATAAGAGCAGGGAAATTATGCTAGAACTGTTTAAAACATTAATTAGGCCACAGCTCGAATAGTGCACACAGTTCTGGTCACCACATTACAAGAGGTATGTGGTGACATTAGAGAAGGTACAGAGAAAATTTATAATAATGTTGCCAGGACTTTAGCTGTAATAGGCTGGGGTCCTTTTATTTGAAACAGGATGCAGAGAGTATATTTAATTGAGGTGTATAAAATTATGAGGGGTCGAGATAGACTGGATAGGAAGGACCTAGTTCCCTTACCAGGGAGGTCGATAACCAGAGGTCCTGGATTTAAGGTAATTGATAGAAGGATGAGAGAGAGGTTGAGAAATCTCACCCAGAGGATTTCAATATATCAATAATCACATTGCATGACAATTACCTTGATAATGACAATTGCTAGTTAAAACTTGTGATGGGCATTGGTTCTCCTATCTAAACAGTATGAATAGATACAGCTAGAACACAAGCTTGGCCTAAATAGCCAAGTGGTTATGGTACTGGGCTTGTAACCACAAGATCAAGATCAGGAGTTCAAATCTCACAATGGCAAACTATGAAACAATGTAACTTCATCTGAATAGGAACAGATGGAAATGTGTTTGTACTCAAAAGAGTTACAGCTAGAACACAGTGAAAGCTTCTAGAAAGTCTGTAGCATTGAAGAGCTGTACTGGGAATGAACCAGCTTGATGTTTTTTAAAAAAAAGTGCTTTGGATTCATTCTTCTCCCATAAGCACTTACTGTGAGTAACAAGGGTGTAGGGGTCTGGAACACTCTCTGAAAGTGTGGTACAGGTAGACATACACTCAAATGGAGTGCAGCTGAGCTAACTGAGGTGAAGACTTGGAGTTTGGTGAGAGGGCAGTTTTAAGTGTTAATTTTGTTCTTAAAATTTAATCTAGTGTAAGTAGCAGTAACTGGAAAGTATGGTGTAAGCAGGCTGAGTTCTTTTTTCTCTTGCAGTTTAGACAGGGTAGACTCACTTTTAGCTGTCAGAGCTGAGTAGTTAATTAGTTAACTGGTTGAATCTGATTACCATAGCCCAGTTCAGTTTACTATAAATTCTGGGATCTTTAGTACAGCCTTGGCAATTCGAGGCCAGCTGAGCTAACTGAGCGAAGACTTGGAGTTTGGTGAGAGGTGGAATTTTGGAGAAGGTGTTTGTTTCCTTTTTTTCTATTTTTCTCATTCCATAGAAATTGGTTCTTGCTGTATTACAGGGAAAGGAGCTAGCTGTTTGGTGGGTAAGTTCTATTCTATCTAAGGTTTAAAATAGTATGCAAATTGGTAAAATTAATAAAAGATATAAGAAAGCAACATAAATGATTAATATAAGTCCTTATTTAAAACAAATTAAGGATGACAGGACAAGTGATGTTGGGGCTGCAGCATATGGGAGTTCCTGGACAGGACAAATAGGTCTGCAGTAAATGCTTGTGGCTTGAGGAATGTTGCTGGAGGTTGAGCTGCAGACTCTGACACATCGGGGAGGAGGATAATTACCTGGATGTTTTATACCAGGAGGCAGTCATGATACTTAGAATAGGGTCTTCTGATTTGGTCAGAGGACAGAGACAGAAAGGTATGACTGAGTAAGGCAGGTGAGGGGGCCTGGAGGACAGGAGTGTGAGCCTTTGCAATTGTCCAATAGGTTTGAGGTCCTCAGCTTGTTTGGGTGAGAGCAGGGGCTGCAGGGTGGATGAGTAAACTAACCATGGTACAGGAAGCCATATGAGCAAAAGGGAATGGGACTGTATAGTGAGTGGGATTGACACTTTGTTCTCTGTGGCAAAGAACAAGAGTCCAGGTGTCAGGGTTTGGGACATCTGCTCAGGGCTGGAGAGGAACTTGCATTGGGAAGGTGAGGGTGTAGTGGTCGTGGTCCATGTAGCTACCAATGACATAGGGCAGGATGAGGAACAACATTCTGCATAGTCAGTACGATGAGCTAGGTACCAAATTAAGTAGAACCACAAAGGTGGTAATTTCTGGATTGTTACCTGAGCCATGTGTAAATTAGTATAGGACAAATAAGATTAGAGAAATGAATGTGTGGTTCAAAGACTGGTGTGGGAGAAGTGGGTTCCAGTTCGTGTGGCACTAGTAGCAGCACTGGGGAAAGTGGGATCTGTACCACTGGGACGGTCTACACCTGAACCAGTACTGGGGCTCGAGTCCTTGTGAGCTATATAACTAGAAGTAGAGAGGGTTTAAACTGAATAGTGGGGGCAAGGGATCAAATTTGGGAAGATGTGGTAAGCCAAAGAGACAAGGCAAAACAAAGGTATGAATATGGGAAATGATAAACAAGACTGACAGGAAGGGACAGAGTACAATTCTAAGAGTAAATCAGATAAGGCTAGGTGCTATAAAAATAAGGACAAAACTAAAGACTCTGTATCTAAATGCATTTAGTATTCAAAACAAAATAGAAGAACAGAGTGTAAATAGAAATGTATGTTCTGATAGCTATTACAGAGATGTAGCTGTGGATGACATTGATTGTGACCTGAATACTAAAGGGCATGTGACATTTAGGAAGGACAGGAAGTTAGGAAAAAGTGGAGGGGTGGCTCTGTTAATTAATGATGGTATTAGCACATTAGAGAGGGATGACCTTAGTTCAGGAACCAGGATGTTGAAGGCGTTTGGGTTGAGATGAGGAATGATAAAGGCAGGAAGTCATTTGTGGGGGTGGTGTACAGGCCCCCTAATTGTAATTACACAGGACAGAGTATAAAAAAAGAGATAATGGGAGCTTGCCAGAAAGATACACCAATAATCATGGGATTTTAATCTACACACAGACTGGATAAATCAGATGGGCAAAGGTAGAGTAGATGAGCAGTTCATAAAATGTGTTCAGGATAGGTTCTTAGAACATTAGAGACATAACTACAGGATGACATAGATGGGGAGCTGGTGGTGTAGTGGTATTGTCACTGGATTGGTGACCCTGGGTAACACTCTGGGGACCTGGGTTTGAATCCCACCACAGCAGATGGTGGAATTTGAACTCAATAAATATCTGGAATTAAAAGTCTAATGATGACCGTGAAACCATTGTCGATTTGTTATAAAAACCCATCTGGTTCACTAATGTCCTTTTAGGGAAGGTAATCTGCTGTCCTCATCTGGTCTGGCCTACATGTGACTCCAGACAAACAGAAATGTGATTGACTCTTAATTGCCCCCTGAACAAGGGCAATTAGGGATGGGCAATAAATACTGGCCTAGCCAGCGGTGCCCACATACCACAAACGAATAATTTTAAAGCATGTTCTGGAGCTAACCAGAGAGCAGTCTATACAAGACCTGGTATTGAGCAATGTGATAGGATTAATAGATAACCTAATTGAAGGCACCCTGAGGTAGCAGCGATCATATGATTGAATTTTACATTTATTTTGAGGGAGAAGTGAGTGCATCCAAAACTAGTATTTTAAACTCAAATGAGGGCATTTCATTGAATGTGTTCGGGATAGGTTCTTAGAACATTAGAGACATAACTACAGAAAGACATAGATGGGGAGGTGGAGAGCTAGCTAAAGTGAACTGGAAAATGAGGTTAAGGCATAGGTCAACAGAGGTTCAGTGGCAGACATTTAAAGGTGTATTTCAAAATAAAGAAATCCTTGACAGAAATGCCAAGGAGGGCCCACCATCCATGGTTAACTTTATATAAAAAAAAGTTTAAGTATCAAACTTAAAGAAAAAGCATATAACAACGCAAAGACAGGTTAGGCTTGTATACACTGGAATTTAGAGTTGACTTAATTGAAACCTTTAAGATCTTGGGTGGTCTTGACAGGTGGATGTGGAGAGGATGTTTCCTCTTGTGGGAGAATCTAGAACTTAGGGGTCACTTTTTTTAAAAATAAGGCGTCGCTTATTCAGAAAGATGAGAAATTTTTGAGGTTTGAGTCTTTGGAACACTCCTCCTCAAGGCTATGGAAGCAGAGTATTTGAGTATTTTTTAGGCAAAGTTAGATTCTTGATGAACAAGGGGGTAACAGGTTATTGGGGATAGGCAGGAGTGTGGGGTTGAGGTTACATTTAGATCCGCCATGATCTTATTCAATGGTGGAGGAGGCTCGAGAGGCCAAGTGGCCTACTCCTGCTCCTAGTTTGTATGTAACTTCCAGAGCTACAGACCAATTACTAGAAAGTGGGATAGGCTGGATAGTTTTTTCTCAACTGGCACAATGATGGGCTGAATGGCTTCCTTTGTTTATAATTTATTCATTTCTATGAAGTGTTTGTCTCAATTTTCTTTCCACCTCATGTAGCAAAGAGGAAAATCGAGTGGGGCGAATAATGAACTGCCAATCTGTTTTTTTATTCATTCATGGGCTGTGGGCTTTTATGGCTGAGCCAGCATTTATTGCCCATCCCTAGTTGTCTTTGAGAAGGTGGTGGTGAGCTGCTGCCTTGAAGTACTGTAGTCCATATGGTGTAGGTAAACCCACAGTGATGTAGGAAGGGAAATTTTATTCCTAGCAACAGTGAAGGAACGGTGATATATTTCCAGGTCAGGATGGTGAGTGACTTGGAGGGGAACTTCCAGGTGGAGGTGTTTCCATCTATCTGTTGCCCTTGTCCTTCTAGATGGCAGTGGTCGTGGGTTTGGAACATGCTGTTGAAGAAGCCTTGGTGAATACCTGCAGTGCATTTTGTAGATGGTGTACACTGCTGCTAAAGTGCATTGGATGTGGTGTCAAACAAGTGGGCTGCTGGTCATCTACTAGCCATTTAGAATTTCACTTCCTGTGAAATTCAGCTCTCTGAAGTCTGAGTATAATGGGTTTACCACCCACTGTTAACAGCTCCTGGCTGCACTAGTGCACACCACCCCTTAACGTAGTTATTTAACAGTTACAAATCTTATAATGAGTACTCATAACAGCCAATGATATTTCATGGTCTGGTGAAGTGCAGCATACTGTTAGCAGCTTTGGCCGTGTTTTATTCCTCCAGCTGAAGACAATTGTTGGGATTGTGGACTAAAGATCCACTGAGTCAAAGGCTCAGTAAGTTGACCATTTTTGACCTGATCCATATTGGTGACCAACTTGACAAATCTATTATATACAAATAAAAGGAAATGTATTAAAAACTCTACCAGTACATACTAATTGCTTTTCTGAAACAGGAACTGAGACAGGGAAAACAGGTTTATACAGTAGTACGGTTTTAAATTTAATCCCCCAGTAGATCATTCCAGAGGTGTCTCATTCTGTGGTATGCCAGAGAATTGAGATGATATAGGGCAGAATTTTGCAACTGAGGATCAAGTCCCATGGCTGGATTGACAGAGCAGGCTCAATGGGGCCAATGGTCTACTCCTGCTCCTACATCTTGGGTTCTTGAGATAATATGCCATGGTGGCAGGAGGACACCTCCCTCACCATATTGCAAACCCTCTCACCTCCCAACCTCTCTTAAAGGACTGGGGAAAATTCAGCCAATAGTATTGAGCACAATTTTGGTGTTAGATTTATGGAGGAATTTGGCAAAAAAGGAATGTGCAATTTACAGATTGATTGATTTAAGTGGTGCACAACTATTGTAAGTGTAAGGGGATCTTTTGTGCTCATCAAAATAAAGTAAGGAACATAAATAAAAACAGAAATTGCTGGAACTACTTAGGTCTGGTAGCATCTGTGGAGAAAGAGTTAATGGCAGAATTTTATCAAAATGATCAGATAGCGGCCAGAAATGTGATGGCAACACGGTGGGGCTTCCTTCTTGATTTTAATAAATGAATAATCTGGGACTTGAGTTGCCAATCAGAGCTCAGCAGCACCACCAAGAATGTTGTCCACTGCTGAGGAAGGCAGAGGCCCTGCAGCCTATACCAGGTAGGCTAAAGAAAATGTATAAAAATCTTGAATTATCTTGGAGGAAAAACCTTTGAGCTGAACACTGCAGCTGCGGGGGCTGCCTTCACTGCACACATGCCTCTTTCAATGGAAAAATACTTCCCCTCTGTGCTGCCGCTGGATGGCTGTCTGTTTTGAGCTGGTGGCCTCTCCTCATGGCAAGGACAGGGGGTTGATTGGCTGCCAAAATGCTGATGGCCATTAATGGGCTATTTGAATATTAAAATTTTCTTTCTACCTCCTTTTAGCAGGAAGCCCTGCCATTGGCAAAATGGTGGGATGTGGTTAGGGAACTGATCTGCGATGGCTACTCCTGATTTTACCTCCACCACTATATTTAGACCTGGTCTGCTTCAGTATGTGAGGACTCATGAATTGTGCTCCTCAGATACTGTAGTCCATGTCCAAATGCAGCAAGACCTGGACAATATCCAGGATTGGGCTGACAGGTGGCAAGTAACATTTCAGGCAATGACCATCTCCAACAAGAGAATCTAACCATTGGCATTCAATGGCATTACCATCGCTGAATCCCCCACTATCAACATCCTGGGGGGTTACACTGACCAGAAACTGGCCTAGCTATGTAAATGCTATGGCAACAAGGGCAGGTCAAAGGCTCAGAATCCTGCAGCGAATAACTCACCTCCTGACTTCCCAAAGTCTATCCACCATCTACAAGGAGTGTGATGGAATATTATTCATTTGCCTGAATGAGTGCAGCTTCAACAACACAAGAAGCTCCACACCATCCAATACAAAGGCTGTTTGATTGGCATCCCATCTACAAACAATCAATCCCTACACAACTGACGCACAATAGCAGCAATGTGTACCATCCACAAGATGCACTGCAGGAACTCATCAAGGCTACTTAGCATCTTCCAGACCCATGACGACTATCATCTAGAAGGACAAGGACAGCAGATACATGGGACATCATCGCCTGGAAGTTCCCCTTCAAGGCACTCACTTTCCTGACTTGGAACTATATCACTGTTCCTTCACTGTAGCTGGGTCAAAATCCTGGAACTCTCTCTAACAGCACTGTGGATGTACCTATACCACATGGACTGCAGTGGCTGAAGACGGTGGCTCACCACCACCTTCTCATGGGCAATTAAGGATAGGCAATAGATGTTGGCCTAGCCAGCAATGCCCATATCCTATAAATGAATTTTTTTAAAAAAAGGTTGCAGGGATACAGAACAGGGCAATTGGACTAACTAAATTTGTCTTTGACAGAGCCAGTGAAATTTTGATTGGTTGAATGGGGTCCTTTTGTATTGTGCTCTTCTATGACTCTACCCTAATCCCTTTATCAGAGGAGAGGGAATACTTAATAACCTTAGTGAAAAAAGTGACTAAAGGTTTGTGCAGATAGGAATTTTACCTTGCTTAATATTCATGCTAACTTCAATAGATTTTAGAATTAGCAATGTCTAGCATAACTTAATACAAAAGCAAAATACTACACATGCTGGAAATCCAAAATAAAAACAAACTGTTGGTAATATTCAGCAGCTCAGGCAGCATCAGTAGAGAGAAACAGAATTAACACTGGGGCTAATAACATGATTGATTTCCCTTTTTACCATGCCAACAATAAACATCAGGTCAGGTACATGAGTTCTCCTACTTTCCCCAACTATTTCCTTGAGTAAGTCACTGGTGCTCATTTCATGCATTTTACTGCAATATACTAACCCTTAAAGCTCCTTGCTGCCTTCCAATAAATCATAGGCTGGTTGTATTTGAGTTTTCATTTCTTTGTCTTTCTGTAATTTGTTTAGTCATAAGAGGTGTGAAATCCAAGTGTGCATTTGGGGCAGAGAGACAGACATCAGCAGGTGTGATCTTCTTAATATGTTCACTTGTAAATCAGCCACACCAGGAAAACCCAATCCTACTGAGGCACTTCTCTTAGAGATTCCAATTCCACTAGCATTCCTACAGCATCAGGATATATCCTCCAGGTAACACAGATTGTATGTAATATGTTTCACATTGACTGCTGGAGTTTGTTGTACAGTGACAACCATTCTCTTGCTGTAATTTTCTCCTCTCCTCTCTTGGAAATGCCAGCTTGATGGGCCCTGCCACAGAGGGCATGCCTCATTTTTCACATGTGAACTTGGATCATGAATGCTGCCAGCCTGTTTGGTCATTGGGAGGATGATGACCCATCCTGTCTTCACCCAAAGTCTCCAAACCCATAAATCAGCTGGGCACTTGGGGCCAATAGATCGTAAAGGGGAATAAGACCTCAGTGACTTACTACTCTATAGCTCAAATACTAGGGATAATTATAGCCACTGCAAGTGAAAAGTAACTTGACAGAGACCAGGGGTCAAGTCTGAGACCTTCTTCACTTGCATTGCTGAGTTGCCATAAGCTAATAGTGAGAGAAACATATTTCATAGGAGCTCAAAATGCAATAATATGACCTTGAACAAACTACTAGAAGGTATCTTACCCATATAGAGGTTGCATTCTGACCGCAAGAAGCTCCTTCCGTCTCGCATATAAAATTCAGATACTACCACATCAAGCAATGGTCTGTAATTTAAACAGCCCGACAGGACTTCCACCATGAACGTCTGCTCAGCTTCATTTTGAGCCTGCAATCAAAGTACAAATTACAATAAAAAATGATACAGGAGACTGCAAAATAACCTGGTCTTAAATTGTAAGTGGAGCTGGAGCCATGTTTTAAATAAAACTTCAGTGCCTTTGTGTTAAACACGAGACAGATTTGGTAAATACAAATTTACTAGAATCAATAGCACCAAGAAGACACATCATTAGTCAAGTTTTCAATTGAACTGTGTGGAATTAATGGACTGTGTAAACTAGAACAGGGAAAGCATACCTCTGGCTTCCAACTAAACTACTCGGAACCAGCAGGGCCACTGATTCTGATAATACACCATCAGTGCCCTGTGCTAATCAGCTGATCATGTACTGTTGGAAAAGATGCATTAATTCTACCTCATGTTGATTTTTGTCACTCTTGCCTGTGCAACTCTGGGCTGACAGGGAGGCATTTAATCTGTTTATTAAAGGAATGCCCTGACCTGTACATAGTGGCTATCCCAGTTTAGCAGTGAGAGGGGGCAGGAGAGAAGGGAAATAAATTAGAATTCAGACTGTGCCACTCCATGATGGAGTACAGTGCCTAAAATAAAGAATTCTTCAGGCCAATATGATCTCTGGTATCTGTTCTTGGATACGTGTGATACTGTCTAGTAGGATTCCAGTAGTAATTTCTCAAAGATAAAAACAAAAAAACTGCGGATGCTGGAAATCCAAAACAAAAACAGAATTACCTGGAAAAACTCAGCAGGTCTGGCAGCATCGGCGGAGAAGAAAAGAGTTGACGTTTCGAGTCCTCATGACCCTTCGACAGAACTTGAGTTCGAGTCCAGGAAAGAGCTGAGCTCTTTCCTGGACTCGAACTCAAGTTCTGTCGAAGGGTCATGAGGACTCGAAACGTCAACTCTTTTCTTCTCCGCCGATGCTGCCAGATCTGCTGAGTTTTTCCAGGTAATTCTGTTTTTGTTTTAGTAATTTCTCAATATGGGATCAATTTTCTGAAGTAATTAATAGAATTCTTGATCACAAAATTTGATTGTTGCTTTACGCCTGGCCTTACTGAGTGAGGGTCACGTGGTCTAAACAGCCAATCAACATCAAACATCGGGAATCTCATAAGGGGCGGAGCTTTCCTAGTCTAGTGAATGCATTGTAGCCCGCTAGAGACATGCAGCTAATCCAACAGGATGATGGAGTGTGTGTAGCATACCTTGACGATGTCCTCATTACTGGATTGACAGAGACCAAGTAATAAGCAAATTTAAAGGAAGTATTAAAAAGATTTCTGGAAGCTGGAGTCTGCCTTTTTTAAAAAAAAGGAGAAACGCACTTTTCAAGCCACCAAAGTTATCTATCTGGGGCACTGTGTAGACGGACAAGGATTACACCTCATGGAAGAAAAGGTTGAAGTGATAAAGGAGGTGCCTTTCCCCACAAATATCACCAAACAGCTTCAGAGATAGTGGATACATTAGTTGTAATCTTTCAAAGTTCCCTGGATTCTAGAAAGGTTCCAGCGGATTGCAAAACTGCAGGTGTAGCACCCCTATTCAAGAAAGGAGGGAGACAGTAGGAAACTATAGGCCAGTTAGTCTTGCATCTGTCCTTCAAAAAATGTTAGCATCCATTATTAGGGAGGTAGTAGCAGGGCACTTAGAAAATCATAATACAATCAGGCTGAGTCAACATGGTTTTGTGAAAGGGAAATTGTGTTTGACAAATTTATTAGAGTTCTTTAGGGATGTAACAAGCAGGGAGGATAAAAGGGAAACAGTAGATGCAGAGTATTTGGATTTCCAAAAAGCATTCAATTATGTGCCACATAAAAGGTTACTGCACAAGATAAAATGCATATGTTCCCTCTGAAACACCTTGGGGCATTTTACTATGTTATATCTAAATGCAAGATGTTATTGTTCTGGGACATCTGTTATACTAAAACCTGTCGATAGTTTGTTGAGCATCACTGGCATTTTACAATTACTCATCATTTGTTTGTGAGAGAGGTTTGGGATTTACTCACACTTGGGGCTCAATTTTTCTCATGGGCTCGGGACCCCAACATCAGGACTCAAGGCAGCAATGGCCAGCAGCAGGACGAACACGTGGATATTCTTAGATGTGGCTTCCTAATTGGCCACTTTGGGCTTTGCTGTTCAATTAAGGATGACAGGCAGTCCAATCAGCTGTCACCGAGAGAGGTGGGCACTGCTGAGTCAGATCGAGAATCAAAACAGCATCTCAAAACATGAAGCCAGCACTCTGATCGGAGGGGAAAATCCTCCACATGGCTCACTGGAGCTGCGGCGTCTCTTTTTCCTGCCCTTAGCTCCTCTTTGTGCCATGGAGCCTCTGGTTCTGATGCTCTCGGGACTGCTACAGAGAGGCCATCTCCATGGAGCTGGTGGTTTCTCCATGGTCAGCAGAATGCATATGGTCCTAATTGGGGCCTTAAATATAATAATTGGCTGCCTGTTCCATTCAGTGGATAGCTGATCTGGGTCCCAGCCCACCACTGGAAAATTTCCCCAGCGGCAGGAATGCATTGGAGAATATAGGCCCCGCTAGCGAGGCCAATATCCCTGAATGAATAAAGAAAATCAAGAGATGGAGTGAAAACTGACAAAATGGAAAGGATCGTCTGTGATGTGGAATAATCTTCACATGTTCTCAATTGCAATAGTGATATGTACATTGACTACTGTAAATCATTTCATACAGTCTGTTCTGTAGCTACTATTCTAACCACTTTCACCACATTTTACGCAGTACACTAACATTCCACAACAGAGACAATCTGTTCCTTAAAAGTCACAGTTGCTACACAACTGAAAGGTTTCTTTGTTTGTACATAATTAAAGTATACAAAGGCACAATCATCTGCTGGTTCCACATTTTCTATGCGTATGTCTGAAAAAGGTAAACAGTGAAGATGAAAAAATAGTCACCAATCCACTTTACCACGATCTTAATGTAAGATTATAAGAAATAGGAGTAGGCTGTGAGACCTTTGAGCCTGCTTCACCATTCAATAAAGTCATGGCTCATCTTCCATCTCAACTCCACTTTCCCGCACTAAGCCCATATACCTTAAGTCCTTAGCACCCTAAAATCTGTTCACCTCTGTCTTGAATGTACCCAACGACTGAGCATCCAAGTTCTCTGGGGTACAGAATTCCCAAGGATTCAGAACTATTATTGAAACAAAATTTCTCCTCATCTCAGTCTGAGATGGCCAACCCTTTATGCTGAGACTGTAATTCCGTGTTCTAGATCCCCCAGCCAGAGGATCATTTCTCAGCACCTGTCTTTCAAACCCCTTAAGAGTGTTAGTTGTTTCAATTAGATCATCTCTCATTGTTCTAAACTTCAGTGTCATCTTAGTGTACTCAATCTCTCCTCGTAGTACAATCCCCTCATCTCACAAACCAGTCCAGTGAATCTTTGTTGCACTTTCTCAAGGGCAAGTATCTCCCTCTTTAGGTAAGGAGACCAAAACTGCACACACTATTTCAGCCGCTGAATTCTCCTAAATTCCAATAGTGACTACACTTCAACAACAATATATATTTATATAGCACCTTTCACATGATAAAATGTCCCAGGGCATCTCACAGGTTTGTTATCAAACAAAATTTGACACCGAGTCAGATAAGTGGATATTAAGCCAGACTTGGTCAAAGAGATAGGTTTTAAATATTGTCTTAAAGGAAGAAAGAGAGGTAGAGAAGCAGAAAGGTTTAGAGAGGCAGTTTTAGAGCTTAGGGCCAATGCAGCTGAAGACATATTACCGGGGTGGAGTGATTAAAATCAGGAATGTGCAAGAGGTCAGAATTGAAAAAGTGCAGATGACTCAAATGGGCATTGTGCAAATAAGATTAGAGAAATGAATGCGTGATTCAAAGACTGGTGTGGGACAAGTGGGTTCCAGTTTGTGGACACTGGCAACAGTACTGGGGAAAGTGGGGACTGCACTGTTGGGAGAGTATATACCTGAACCGTGGTGGGACTGATGTTCCAGTGAGCCGCATAACTAGGGAAGTAGAGAAGGCATTAAACTAAATAGTGGGGGCAACAGATCAAATTTGGGAAGATGTAGTTAACAAAAAAGTAGAGACAAGGCAGGAGAGAAAGGTACTAAAATAGGAAATGATAAACAGAACGTGACAGGAAGGAACAGAGTACAAATTTAAGAATAAATCAGCAGAAAAGGCCAGACATTACAAAAATAATAAAAGGACAAAATTAAAGGCTCTGTATCTAAATTTACGTAGCATTTGAAACAAAATAGATGAACTGATAGTGCAAATAGAAATAAATAAGTATGATCTGAAAGCCATTACAGAGACATGGCTGCAGGTTTTGGGGCCAAATTGTTGAAGGGTATGTGACATTTAGGAAGGACAGGAAGCTAGGAAAAGGTGGAGGTGTTAATGATGATATTATTGTTTTAGAGAGGGATGACCTAAGTTCAGGAAACCAGAATGTAGGAGCAGTTTGGGTTGAGATGAGAAATAATAAAGACAAAAGTCAATGTGGGAGTGATGTCCAGGCCTCCTAATTGTAATTACACAGTAGGACAGAGTAAAAAGGAAGAGATAATAGGAGCTTGTCAGAAAGGTACAGTGATAATCATGGGGGGTTTTAATCTCCAGATCGACTGGAAAAATCAGATGGGCAAAGGTAGCCTAGCTGAGGAGTTCATAGAATGTTTTCAGGTTAGTTTCTTGGAACAGTACATTCTGGAGCCACCAGAGCACAGGCTATACTAGACTTGGTATTGTGCAACGAGATGGGATTAATTGATAACTGCACAGTGAGTGTAGCCCTAGGTAGCACTGATCATAATATGATTGAATTTTACATTCAGTTTGAGGGAAGAGAAGAGTGGGACCAGGGCTAGTATTTTAGATTTAAATACGGGCAATTATGAGGGTATGAAAGCAGAGCTAGCTAGAGCGAACTTGCAAATGAGGTGAAGTGATAGGGCCACAGAGATGCAATGGCAGACTTTTGAAGGGATATTTCAGAATACACAGAACAGATACATTTCAATGAGAAAGAAAACATCCAAGGAGAGAACCCACAATCTGCGGTTAACTAGAAAAGTTAAAGACAGCATCAAACTTAAAGAAAAAGCATATAATTGCACAAAGTTGGGTGGCAGAGTACGAGAGAACACTAGCTGGAAATATAAAGATGGATAGTAAGAGTTTCTATAGATATTTAAATAAGAAAAGAGTTAACAAAGTGAGCGTTGGTCCTATAGAGAGTGCGTCTGCGGAATTGATAATGGAAAGTAAGGAGATGGCAGATGAATTGAACAGGTATTTTGCATCAGTCTTCACTCTAAGGATAGAAGTAACATCCCAGAAACAGCTGAAAACCAGGAAATGGAAGGGAGGGAGAAAATTACAATCACCAGAGAAGTGGTATTGAACAAATTATTGGAGCTGCAGGCTGACAAATCCCTGGGTTCTGATGCACTTCATCCTAGAACCTTGAAAGAAGTGGCTAGTGAAATAGTTGATGTGTTGGTTTTAATTTTCCAAAATTCCCAAGGTTCAGGGAAAGTTCCACTAGATTGGAAAATAGCAAATGGAACACTTTTATTCAAAAAGGGAAGGAGACAGAAAGGAGGAAACTACAGGCCTGTTAGATTAACATCTGTCAAAGGAAAAATGTTAGAAGCTATTATTAAAGACGTTATAACAGGGCACTTCAAAGTTTAAGGCAATCAGGCATAGTCAACATGGTTTTGTGAAAGGGAAATCATGTTTAACCAATTTATTTGAGTTCTTTGAAGGAGTCACATGTGTTGTGGATAAAGGGGAACTGGTGGATGTACTATACTTAGATTTCCAGAAGGCATTTGATGAAGTGCCACATCAAAGGTTATTGCAGAACAAAAAACCTCGGTGTCGGGGGCAATATATTGGCATGGACGGAAGATAGGCAGGAAACAGAGGGTATCTATAAACGGATCTTTTTCTAGTTGGTGGAATGTAATAAGTGGTGTGTTACAGGGATCAGTGCTGGGGTCTCAGCTCTTTTACAATTTATTTAAATGACTTAGATGAAAGGACAGATGGTGTGGCTGCTAAATTTGCTGGTGACACAAGTATAAGTAGGAAATTAAATTGTGAGGGGGACGTAAGGAGGCTACAAAGTGACATAGATAGGTTAATTGTGTGGGCAAAGACCTGGCAAATGAGGTACAATGTGGGAAAATATGAAATTGTCCATTTTGGCAGGAAGAATAAAAAAGAAGCATATAATCTAAATGGTGAGAGTTTGCAGAGCTTTGAGATTCAAAGGGACCTTGGGGTCTGAGTGCATGAATCACAAAAGGCTAGTATTTAGGTAAAGCAAGTAATTAGGAAAACTAATAGAATATTATCATTTATTGCAAGGAGAATTGAATACAAAAGTAGAAAGGTTATGCTATGTACAGGGCACTAGCAGGACCATATCTGGAGTACTGTGTATAATTTACTAGGTTTACTGAGTGTAAGAGTTTACTAGGCTAATACCAGGAATGGCAGGTTGTCCTATGAAGAAAGATTGGATAGGTTAGGCTTGTATCCACTGGAGTTTAGAACAGTAAGAGACAATTTGATCAAAACCTTTAAAATCCTCATAGGTCTTGACAGAGTGGATGTGGAGAGGATGTTTCCCCTTGTGGGAGAATCTAGAACTGGGGGTCACAGTTTAAAAATAAGGGGTGGCTCATTTAAGACAGAGATGAGGAGAAACATTTTCTCTCAGAAGGTCACGAGTCTTTGGCTCTTCCTCAAAAGGCAGTGGAAGCAGAGTCTTTGAATATTTTTAAGGCATATCTAGATAGATTCTTGATTAACAAGGGGGTGAAAGGATATTGGGGGTATGCGGAAGATTACAATCAGATCAGCCATCATCTTATTGAATGGTAGGGCAGGCTTGAAGGACCAAGTGGCCTACTCCTCCTCCTATTTCGTATGTTCATTTGTGTGTAAAGGATTGTAGGGTTTGAGGAGGTTCTAGGAGTAGGAAAGGGCGAAGACATGGATGGATTTGAGAAAATGGCTAGGAATTTAAAATTGAAGAGTCGTTTAACCAGGAACCAATGTAGGTCAGCATACACAGAGGCGATGGCTAACAGGACTTGGTGTGTGTTTGAGTATAGATAGTAGGGGTATGGATGAGCTTAAGTTTATGGGGGATGGGGGATGGATGATGGGAGGCTGGCAGGGAGTGCAAATCTATTGGTCACAAAGGAGCAGATGAACTGAAGGAAGGCATAGTTGGATGAATATATCGAGATGGATGTAGGTCGTCTTAGTGATGGTGCAGATAAGTAGTTGGAAGGTCATCATGGGGTCAAATACGACAGCAAGGCTGTGAACAGTCTGGTTCAGACTTGAACAGTTGCTTCAAAAGTGCTTCATTGGCTTTGGGAGTTTCTGAAGGTGTGAAACGTTCTATATGAATATAAGTTGTCACTTCTTTCTTTTACCTTTAGCCAGTTCAAAACTATTCACTGAGTACATATCAAGATGATGGAACTTATTTTGACTAAGCTGGTGGCACTCCCACCTTTGAATTAAACATATGAGGGTTCTCCTAGGCTCTGACCATAACTCCAGACTCACTCTGGACATGCAGGACTCACCAGCTAAACGGTTGTTTTAGCTAGAAGGTTATATGATCAAGTATCATCATGGCATTCACAACATTCCTCTTGGAGTTCATCTGGCTTCCTGTCAGAGTTACAACAGAAGACTGAAAGAAGTCCCACCGATGTCCAGAATCATTTAAGGAACAACTGGATGCTTGCACTTAGGGGGAGGGCTGTTTGGTGCTCTCAGGATGGATGAACAAGATGAGCTGAATGGCTGCCTTCATCTGTAATCATCTTGTGAATCTAGGTGTAGACATCAGTGCAGTTCAGTGCTGAATAAGTGCTGCAGAGTTGGCAGTGTTGGATGAGATGTTAAACCCTGCCCAATCAGATTCCCTCCATGCTGGCAGTTTTCTCTAACATTGAGGAATTACAATGCAGGACCCAGTGAAGAACTGACTAACCTCATCACCAAGAATCCATCTGAAGCTATTTTGCTGCGTCAGAAGCTCGCTTAATAGCTCATTTGTTTCCTCAGCAAGATAGTTTCCATGTAATGAATGCTTCATCAAAGTGCTCAATACACAGAATAATCAATACTTAGGAAGAAGTTAACAGACAGAAATCTCATTGGTGGATCAGGTAACTTCACAAACGGTTAAGGAATGCTAGTTGATTTCAGAGCTCTGAATTAACTTTCTTAGTTTACATAACATCTTGTTTTTATTTAATTTTATAAGGATCAACAAATGTACTGGGGTCTCCTGGTAAGGGAGAATCAAGATCAGAGCAAAAATATTGAGGCAATGGAAACATAGTTGTTTGCTCACTGCATTACATTGGGTCAGATGGAAAGTTGTGTTGGGTGGAGGGGCTTGGTTGTGGGGGAGTGGAATTAAAATTTTCATTTTCATGAAAAGACTATTTAGCAAATCTATTTGCGTTACCTGCAGCCAGCACAGTGATGGAAATCACTAGGCTACTTGTATGAGACATCAACTTGATATTTTATTTTATTCATTCATGGGATGTGGGCATCGCTGCCTAGGCCAGCATTTATTGCCCATCCTTAATTGCCCTTGTTCAGAGGGTTGTTAAGAGTCATTGCTGTGGGTCTGGAGTCACATGTAGGCCAGGCCAGGTAAGGGTAGTAGATTTCCTTCCCTAAAAGAAGGAAAGGACATTAGTGAACCAAATGGGTTTTTTATGACAATCGGCAATGGTTTCATGGTCATCATGAGACTTTCAATTCCAGATTTTTACTGAATTCAAATTTCACCATCTGCCATGGTGGGATTTGAACCCAGATCTCCAGAGAATTACCCTGGGTCTCTGGAATACTGGTCCAGTGACAATACCACTATATGTGGAAAATGAATTTTCTGATTCTTATCCCTCCCAGTTAGAAGATTGTCAACCATTGCCCATTTAATCATATTACAGGCAGGGGATATGTAACCATTCAGGTCGAAAATCTGACACTTTCACTGCTTCTGGTGAAGAACTGTGGTATTTGGCGGCAATCATGTACAAATGGCTGGTACAGGAATTGACATAGTATGTTGTGACCTCTAAACCATTTGTTGTAATCATTCTTCACATTTCATACAGAACCTCCAGCAAATCGTCACTGAAATAGAACAAATAATGCTCCTTTATTTCCTTTCCCAAAGGCGCTGATTCGTTGTTGGGCTCTCTGGTACCTTGTCCAAGTAATGATTTATCACATGTAAGCTTTCACAATAAGTGCTAGCAGGTTATTTAACTGCCCAGGTATTATATCCAATCTTGTACACACTGATGCAAATTCAAAATACAGCAGATGTTGGAAATCTGAAATAAAAACAGAAAATACTGGAAATACTCACTGGCCATTGTCACGTACAGATGCATCTGCAGTAGGCAGGTTGGTGAGGATGAGGTCAAGTATGTTTTTCCCTCAACACCTGCCGCTGACCCAATCTAGCAGCTGTGTCCTTTAAGACTTGGGCCAGCTTGGTTAGTAATGGTGCTACCAAGCCATTCTTGGTGATGGACACTGAAGTCCCCCACGCAGAGTACATTCTGCGCCCTTGCCACTGTCAGTACTTCCTCCAAGTGGTGTTCAACATGGTGTTCATCAGCTGTGGAAGGTCAGTACGTGGTAATCAGCAGGAGGTTTCCTTGCCCATGTATGACCTGATGCCATGAGACTTCACGGGGTCCGGACTCGAAGTTGAGGACTCCCAAGACAACTCCCTCCCAACTGTATACCACTGTGCTGCCACCTCTGCTGGCTCTGTCCTGCCGGTGGGACAGTACATACCCAGGGATGGTGATGGTGGTGTCTGGGACATTATCTGTAAGGTATGATTCCATGAGGATGACTATGTCAGGCTGTTGCTTGACTAATCTGTGAGACAGCTCTCCCAATTTTGGCACTAGCCCCCAGATGTTAGTAAGGAGGACTTTGCAGGGTTGACAGGGCTGAATTTGCCATTGTCGTTTCCGGTGCCTAAATCGATGCTGGGTGGTCCATCTAGTTTCATTCCTCTTTTGAGGCTTCATAGCAGTTTGATACAATGGCTTGCTAGGCCATTTCAGAGTCAACCGCTTGGCTGTGGGTCTGGAGTCACATGTAGGCCAGACAAGGATGACAGATTTCCTTCCCTAAAAGGCATTAATGAATCAGATGGGGTTTTACAACAATTGACAATGGTTTCATGGTCCAGAATAAATTCCAGATTTTTTACTGAATTCAAATTCCACCATCTGCTGTGGTGAGATTCAAACCCTGGTCCCCAGAGCATTACCCTGGGTCTCTGATCCAGCGACAATACCGTGACACCATTGCCTCCCCTGGGGAGGTTTGTGACCTTTTATCAGATGTAAGGTCACAGAACTGAAACATTAACTCTCTTTCTCTCTCCACAAACACTGCCAGACCTGCTGAGTATTTCCAACATTTTCTGTTTTTATTCCAATCATGTTTTCACTATCATCCACACGTGCACTTCTGCCCAAGTAAGAGTGGGAACATGGCTGACTTTCTCTTTGTAATAGTGCCATGGCTGGAAGTAGATAAGTCAATGAGAATGGGGTTTGACTAGAGGTGTTCTGGTCTGTACACCTCAGCTATTCACAGGATACATTTGCTCAGCCATTAGAGAAACTAATATTTAATTTTAGCAGTGAGTTGTTGGACTAGAGGCCCAGATATTGTTCAGAGTCTAGGATATATCAAACTGGATCTTTATTTAAGCAATGAATTAAGCAAATAGCAATGAATACTGGATAGAGACTGATAAGCGAGAAATCTACCGGGAGTTCCAGAAAATGACCTTCTTGTTGGCTTGTTCAGAGTTGAGAAGCAGCCTCCTTCAGGGAATCATCTTTAATTTATACACAATCTTATATGTTGTTTGTTTATGCTAATCAAGGGCAGAATTTTACAGCGCCGTAAAATGCGACGAGCCATTCAAAAGTCCATTGACTTCAGTGGGACTGTAAAATCCCGCTGGCGTTAAATCCTGCCCCAAGTTTTCTGAGTCTGATCTGGTTTGCTTTTGCTAATCCAGTTGTTAATAATAATCCAGCCTGATAACGATAATCCAGCTTTCTTGCACTAATCCAGTTATTTAGCTATATAAGGTCATAAGGTATCGTGGTTATGATACTGGACTAGTAGTCCTGAAGCCAGGACTAATGATCCAGAGAAATTAATTCAAATCATGCAACAGCAGAAGAATTTAAATATGTTAATTGAAGAAGTCTAGGACTAAAAAGGTAGCGTTACCAGATTACCATTAGAGACACTCTGGCTACTTTAGAGAAGGAAATCTACTGTCATTATCTATTGGGGCCAAGGCTAAAGGCCTACATCTACATGGGAGTCAGGGAGACACCCCAGACAGCTGCTCGGAACCGGCCTGTGCTGAGTTCGAAAGAAGAGTGATAAAAAGGAATAGTGACATCACAGCAAAGGAGCAATTTGATTGGTTGGAGAAAAATGTAGCTGTTTGGTGAGTATCTAGTAAGTGTTTAAGATTTATTCTATTCCTGTTTAAAATAGTATAGGAAGCTTTATTAAGTTAGTACCAAGTAAAATAAAATTAATATAAGTAGACCAAAGTAAAATAAAGTCAACGTAAGTGAAGTTAAGACATGGCTGGGATGCTCGGTCGTGTGGAATGCATGTCCTGTAGTATGTGGGAGACCAGTGACCTAGAGGACCACATATGTATGATGTGTCATCAGCTGCAGAAGCTGGAGCTCTGGGTTTCGGAGCTCGAGTAGTGGCTGGAGTCACTGTGGCCCATCTGCAAGGCTCAGTGTTACATGGATAGCACGTTCAGAGAGGTGGTCACACCACAGGTTATGAGCATGGAGGCAGAAAGGGAAATGGTGACCGTCAAGATGTCCAAGGGAACAAGGCAGGTAGTGCAGGAGTCCCCTGAGGTCCCACTCACTAATTGGTTTTCCATTTTGGATGCTGGTGAAGGCGTTGGTTCCTCAGAGGATGCAGTCAGAGCCAAGTTCACGGCAGTCAGAGCCAAGTTCATGGGACCAATGGCAGCTCAGCTGTACAGAAGGGGAAGAAGAAGATGGGAAGAGCAGTAATGATCGGGGATTCATTAGTTAGAGGAGCAGAAAGGCGTTTCTGTGGCTGTAGACATGACTCCAGGATGGCATATTGCCTCGCTGGTGCCAGGGTCAAGGATGTCACGTAGCAGCTGCAGGACATTCTTCTGGGGGAGTGTGAACAGCCAGAGGTCATAGTCCATATCAGTACCAATGACTTGGGTAGGAAAGGAGATGAGGTCCTGAAAGCAGATTTCAGGGAGCTGAGAATTAGATTGAAAAGCAGGACCTCTAAAGCAGTAATCTCAGGGTTACTCCCAGTCCCACGTGTGAGTGAGCATAGAAATAGGGGAATTAAGAAATTGAACATGTAGCTGGAAAACTGGTGTAGGAGGGAAGGCATCAGATTTCTGAAGCATTGGGACCGGTTCTGGCACAGGTGGGATCTATACAAGATGGATGGGTTACACCTTAATAGGACTGGAACTAACATCCCTACAGGAAGATTCGCTGGTGCTGTTGTGGAGGGTTTAGACTGGATTGGCAAGGGATGGAAACCCAATTGGAAGCTCAGACTCAAGGGAAGCAAAACTGGTAAAGGAAAGTAGAAAGCAGAAATAGAAAACAGATGAAGCATAGGCAAACATCAAATAGAATCAGAATAGAGAATAAAGTTATAATAGCAAAGTTAAGGCACCCAATCTGAATGCATGCAGCATTTGCAAAAAGGCTGATGATTTGAATGCACAAATTGAGGCAAATGGGCATGATTTAACTGCCATTACTGAGATGTGGCTACAGAGTTACCAAAGTTGGGAATTGAATATCCAAGGATATTGGGCATTTAAGGGGGATAGGCAAAAAGGAAAAGGAGGTGGGATAGCACTCTTAATAAGGGACGAGATCAGTACATTGGTAAGAAAGGACTTTAGATCAAAAGATCAAGATGTAGAATCAACTGTGCTCTCCTCCGCCAATGCTGCCAGACCTGCTGAGTTTTTCCAGGTATTTCTGTTTCTGTTTTTGTTTTGGATTTCCAGCATCCGCAGTTTTTTGCTTGTTTATATATCAGATCCACACCAATGCTATGGAGGATGAATTTCTGGAGTGAGTACAAGATGGATTTCTGGAGCAGTACATTGAGGAGCCAACTAGGATCGGGCTATTTTGGATTTAGTATTGTGTAAAGAGAAAGGGATAATTAATAAACTAGCTGTAAAGGAGCCTTTTGGGAAGTAGTGGCCATAATATGATAGAATTTTGCATTAAGTTTGAATACTGTTATGACACAGCAGATGGTAAAGCTGAGTTATTTAAAAATCCCAGAGGGAAATTTTTAAGTGGTATGTTTGAGATGCAGCTCTAAATTCAGGGATCAGACCACCAGTTCTCGAGTGGTTTTATATCAAAATTGATGAGACATTTATTAATTTACACAAGTTAAATATATACACGACTATAAATTACTACTATCATAACTTTTAACAAATTCCCAAACTAACCTTCATTAAGGCAACAGCAACCCATAGACTAACCAGACACCAGGTAAAGCATTTTCATCTTGCAAAGTCAAAATGAAGTTCCTTTCACTTTGGTTCTTTTGCAGACAGTGGTAAGCTTACAGGCTTTGATCGTACATTGCTTCTGCCCTGCATACATAAAACTGCTATCTGTTATACCTAGCACATCTTATTGAATGTAAATTCTTATTGTATCACCAGCCCCTTTGAACTCCACTTCTTCTAACAAAAAACTCCTTTCATAGTACAAATTTTATTAGTAATATAAACCTTGCTTGGTCTTTGCTAGCTAGGTGCCAGATTTCACTCCCCTTCTTGAATGCTCTATTCATCAAAATGCAAATGCACTCTACCTCTCTTACATCTCAAAACTAATATACAAAGCACCCAGATTAGCTGGCTTTAATCCAATTATTTAATCCACCCACAAACTAAAACTCTATTTTAAAAGAAAAATAATTTCCAATAATATTATATACATTAATAACTTCATGACATCCCCCCAATTGACAAATGAGCCATCATGATTCTAGAAGGTGGCTTCATTTTAATAACCCATCTCACACTACCTCCTATGCTTATTACACTATTACATTACCAGATACATCCATTAATATAATATATATACACAAGCAAATACAAGCCTAGCCTATCCAACCTTCCCTCATAAAACAGCCCATCTAATCCAGGTATTAGTTTAGCAAACCTTCTCTGAACTGCTTCCAATGTATTTACATTCTTTCTTAAATATGGATTCCAGTACTGTACACAGTACTCCAGATGTGGTCTCACCAATTCCCTGTAAAACTGATGCATAACCTCTTGTTCCTCTTGTACATTCAGCTTCCGTGAAAAATACCCTATTGGTTTGTCAATTCCAGTGTTGTCATCTTGTAACTGTACAGCCCCAATCGCTTGCGTTAACGGCCAACTTGAATTGCTTGGCATAATTGAGTATTGCCAACACTGGTGTCGTTGTTAATATGGTTTTCAAACTATCGAATGACTTCTGACACTCCAACGTCCGTTGAAACTTCTTATTCTTTTTTAATAGTTCAGTCAGTGGAGCAACCACTTGGCTAAAATTTGGTACAAATTTCCAGTAAAACTCACTCATGCCCAGAAATCTCAAAACTTCTTGTTTTGTTGTCAGCACTGGGAAATCCACGATAGCCTTGACTTTCGCATCTCTCAGAGCCACCTTACCACATACAATGGTATGGCCCAGATATGTAACTCATGCTTTTGCAAGTTCACTTTTAGCCAAGTTCATCACCAAATTAACTCCTTGTAGTCAAGTAAATAATTCTTCCAGATGCTATAAATACTCCTCCCACATCTGACTGAAAATGATTAGATCATCAATATAAACAGCACAATTGCTTAGACCTGCAATTACTTTGTCAGTCTTTGAAATGTCACAGGCGCATTCTTCATACCAAATGACATGACTTTAAACAGATGTAGTCCACTTGGCATTACAAAAGCTGATATCTCCTTTGCTCTTTCCAGCAATGATACCTGCCAATATCCTTTTAGCGAGTCAATCTTTGTGATAAATTTCAATTGTCCCACTTTCTCAATGCAATCTTCCAACCATGGTGTGGAATGTGAATCTGATTTTGTCACCGCATTCACCTTTCGATAGGCCATACACAATCTGTGTTCCATCTGGCTTCGGTACCAATACAATCGGTGAACTCCAGTTACTGCAACTAGACTCAACTGTACCAAATTTTAGCCAAGTGGTTGCTCCACTGACTGAACAATTAAAAAAGAACAAGAAGTTTCAATGGACACTGGAGTGTCAGAAGTCATTCGATAGTTTGAAAACTGTATTAACTATGACACCAGTATTGGCAGTACCCAATTATGCCAAGCAATTCAAGTTGGCCGTTGACACAAGTGATATAGGCATTGGGGCTGTACAGTTACAAGATGACGACACTGGAATTAAAAAACCAATAGGGTATTTTTCACGGAAACTATTTTCAATCATTTTGAAGTATGAAATCAACTTCTTTTTGTCCTTGTGATAACTTTTGCCTGTTTGAATCTATAAGGAGGTTGCTTTATTGAGATTAAATTTATACCGAGACATCATGTAAAGCTAAATGTGTCTTTCTCAACTTATTTCCACAAATAGTTTTGTGTGACTGCAATAGCTTTTACAAATCATGTTGACACTTGCTTGGAAGGTAACTCAATGAGAGATAAGGTGGAGGAAAAGATTGACAGCCAATCAACTGCACTGCCCCTGAAACTTCCACTCCTCAGCAGAGTGAGTTAATGGAGGAGGAAGTAGCAGAAAATCATCAGGGGGGAGTGGCAGCTGGTGAAGAGAGCCAAAAAGAAGAAGGGGCTAAGAAGGGACCAAGCTGCTTCCCAGACGAGTGGCAAGAGGCGTCTCCCATCTGACATGGATGACAAGGGCAGCTGCTCTTCGGATGAAGAAGGGCAAGGGCAGCACCTACAGAAGAAGTGGCAAAGCTCTAGGGAGTTGGAGGACGAGACACCCGAGCTCCAGAACATTGGAGACAATGAAGAGACCAGCACACCCCAGCCCCAGGAATCTGGGAGCAGTGAAGCGCTCAGTGCACCCCAGCCCTGGGAAGTCAGGAGCAGCAACGCCCCAGAGGGGGAGAGGATCAGAGAGACTTCTCCAACAGAGAACAATTCAAAGCTCGTTCTGTGCACAAACCCCCAGGTGCCACCTGAGCAGAACATCTCCAATGAGGTGGTTCAGGACAATTTCCTCAGACCATCCAAAGTGAGACACTTTGTGAACACTATGGGTATGCCATAGTGTTCACAAAGGTCTGGAATTCTCAAAGGTTTGGTAAGCGACAAAATGATTTAAAAATGGGGATAAAGATTGTACCCATAAATGTGCATAGCATTAAATCTACTACATGATGTGTTGTGACCTTGGACTACCTTGCCAAGGTCAAAGCTGACCTGTTGTTTCTGCAGGAGTGTGAGATACCACACCTCAGCTCCTACAGGCAATGGTCACAATGATGGTCCCATGGGCCATCGACCTGGTCGGGAGGAAACAACTCTCATTCCTCTGACCTGGGTATTCTGCTGCAGGGAGGCAATTTGACCGTCTCCGAGGTTAAGGAGTTGATGGGCAGGTGCCTCCTCGTAGCAGACATAAGGTACAAGAATGCTCCATTCCGGTTAATTAACGTGTACACCCTGGCTCAAAAGGGCGAGTGGCTGGCCGTCTTCAGCAGCTCCCACTGCTGCTGGTGACCTCCAGGCTGCTCATTCTGGGCGGTGATTTCAACTGCATCATTGATGCAGCTGGATGATCCGGCAGGTAAAGACAGCAGATTGGGCACCATGTCCAGATCCCTGATGGAAACAGTGAAGGATGCCAAGCTGCATGATGTCTTCAACTCTGCACACAGGGTGCAGCGTAGATACACCTGGTCACGGACAGACGGGTCCATCCTTTCCAGAATAGACTTCCTGTTTGTGTCCCGTGTGTTCACAGTCAGATCCACCGACGTCAACCCGGTGTTCTTCTCTGACCACTGCCTGCTGCTGGCTGACTGTCACTTACAGGTAGACCAGAGGGTTGGCAGGGGGGCTTGGAAGATAAACATGCAGCTGCTGACCCCAGAGAACATTGAGGAACTCGAGAGGGATTACAAAAATTGGAGAACTGTGAAATTCCTCTTTGAGTCCCTGACACACTGGTGGGGAGCGATCAAGGAAAAATTCAAGAAGTTTTTCATCCCCAAAGGTTTCCAAAAAGCTAGAAAGGGACAGAGGGAAATGTCCCGACTCCAGAAAAACATGCAGAACCTGCACCGGCTGCAGTCGATGGGGGTCAATGTCAAGGAGGAACTCCAAGAGGTGAAGAGCTAGCAAGGCTTGTTCTTTGCCTCGTAGGCCTCCAAGATCATCTTCCAGTCCAGAGTCCACTCCGTGGAGCAGGATGAGATGTGCTCATGTTTCTCCTTCCAAAAGGAGCTCTGTGATTAGCAGCCTGAAGGGAGAAGACAGCTCTGTAAAGTCATCGCAGTCTGATGTTTTGAGGATCAGCCAATCCTTTTATGCAGGATTGTATGGCGTGAAGCCCACAGACAGCACAGCCTCCCAGTCCTTCCTGTCCTCTATCATGGAGGTCTTAGACGACAGTACACTGGAGAGCCTGGACAAACTGCTAACTCCTGACAAACTGACTAAGGCCCTGGAGTCCTTCAAGAACAGTAAGATTCCCGGAAGTGATGGCTTGCCAGCTGAGTTGTATTCGGCTTTGGGACTGGATCAGCCTAAACCTGCTAGAAGTGTACGAGAGTATGCTCCTGGCTGGCAGCATGTCAGAATCCATGAAGAAAGGCATCATCACCCTCATCAACAAGCACAAGGGGGAAAGGGAGGAAATTAGAAATTGGCGACCCATTTCACTGTTGAATGTGGACTATAAGATTCTGTCCAAAGTCATCGCCAATCGGGTCAAGTGAGCTCTGGAATTGGTGATCCACCCTGACCAGACCTGCACTGTGCCAGGCAGGAAGATCTCTGACAGCCTCATGCTGCTCAGGGATATGATTGCCTATGTGCAGGACAAGGGTGTGGACACCTGCCTCATCAGCCTGGATCAAGAGAAGGCCTTTGACAGAATATCACACACCTACATGGTGGATGTGCTCTCCAAAATGGGGTTTGGGGAGGGAATTCGCAACTGGATCCAACTGCTTTACACTAACATCAGTAGCGCAGTCTCAATCAATGGGTGGGAATCAGATAGCTTTCCTATTAAATCTGGAGTCAGCCAGGGCTGCCCTATCCTGTTTGTGTGTTGCATAGAACTTTTGCTGTGTCCATCAGGAAGGATCCGGCCATAGGAGGAGTGACAATCCCAGGCAGTGGAGGCACTCGGGTCAAAGCCTCCCTGTACATGGACGATGTCGCTGTCTTCTGCTCGGATCTGCTGTCAGTGCGCTGACTGATCCACATCTGCGACCAGTTCGAACTGGCCTTGGGAGTCAAGGTAAATCGTGGAAAGAGTGAGGCCATGTTCTTTGGGAACTGGGCTGACTGATCCTTTGTCCCCTTCACTGCCAGGGCTGACGGCCTGAAGGTACTGGGGATATGGTTCGGAGGGACCGGGGCATGCGTTAGAAACTGGAAGGAGCGAGTGTCTATGGTGCAAAGAAAACTAGGCATGTGGGAATGACGCTTCCACTCCATTGTGGGTATGAACCTGATCATCAGGTGTGAGGCACTCTCGCTGTTGCTGTACGGGGTGCAGGTCTGGCCCATTCCAGACTCCTGTGCAATGGCAATCACCCGAGCCATCTTTCGCTTTATCTGGAGGTCGAAGATGGATTGTGTTTGCAAGGATGCGAAGTACAAGCCTCTAGAAAAAGGGGCAAAAACATGCCCAACATAGCTCTCATCCAAACGGCCACCATTGTGTGTGGCTGCATCAAGTTGTGCGTAGACCCCCGGTACACAAACACCACGTGTCACCACGTGCTGAGGTTCTACTTGTCCCTGGTGTTGCGAAGGATGGGTCTGGCCATGCTGCCGCAGAACGCTCCAAGTAGTTGGAGCGTGCCAAACCACCTGTCCCTCGTGGAAAAATTTATGCAGAAAAACACCTTTGACCATAAGTCCATCAGGCAGTGGTCGGCACATAACATCTTAGAGGCCCTGCAGGAAAAGGAGATGGTGGATCCTGTGGGATGGTTCCCTGAGCAGACTGTCAAAGTCATTTGGCAGGATGCCTCGTTGCCAGAACTTTCCAACAAGCACCAAGATGTAGCTTGGCTTGTGGTGAGAAAGGCTCTCTCCGTCAGATCCTTCCAACGCGCCAGGAGTCTCACCCCCTCTGCACATTGCCCTTGAGGTGGCTGTGGTAGCGACGAGACCATTGTTCACCTCCTTGTGGATTGTGCCTTTGCAAAGAAGGTCTGGAGAGAGATGCAGTGGTTTCTGTCGAGGTTCATCCCAAGCAGTTCTGTGAAACAGGACTCTGTGCTATATGGGCTGTTCCCAGGGGGACACCCGAGACAAATATCAACTGCAGCTGGAGGATCATCAACTTGGTGGAAACTTGTTAGTCTTCCAGTGCAAAGGGTTGTCCCTGACCGAGTGTTGCAGACTGCCACATTCCAAGGTCCAGGACTACGTGCTGAGGGACGCACTAAAGCTTGGGGCAGCTGCCGCAAAGGCGCAATGGGGAAAGGTCGTTGTCTAAGACCTTTCTGCCATAGAGCACTGAGGGCCTGGGAAAGGTATAGACCCCTCGGGCTGTATGGCTCACAATGAATGTCTGCATTGAATACTAATTGTATTATAATTGTATTGAAGCACCTCAGAGTGCAACATGATGTATATTGATAACTCCAATACTACTGCACTGTAATTACCATATTGAAATGACTGGAATATTCATGGATTGTATTGAAGTACCTCATGATCCACGTGTAAAAGTTGAATCTAATTGCACTTTTTGTGATGGTGATTTAGAAATATTTTGTGATGTTCTTCCAGATATTTTATGAATAAAGTATATTTTTCAAAAAAAATCAACTCAATATTTCATTTAAATTTTCAAGCATCCCCTCATTATCCAATTTGATTAGAGGAAAATCAATCCCAGAGTCCTGCACTTCTACCTTTCTCATCATCCACCATCTCTAATACCTCTTTTTGTTCCTCTTCCCTGTTAAAGTACTTTTTTATGTTTATTTACAAGTCACACCCTCTGCTTCTTTCTTCTATCTGGAGTATTTATTAAATAATTTATTTTACTCAATTTCTTTTTGATCCTGTAAGGCCCACTAAATCTTGCATTCATGAATCACCCAGTACTGGTAACAAAACTATTACTTTTTCTCCAGAAACAAAGCTGTGAGTTTTAGCTTCCTTATCTGCTTCCACTTTCATCACTTGCTGTGATATCTTTAAATGTTCCCTAGCCAACTCACATGCTCTGTTCAATCTTTCCCTGAAATTTGATATGCAATCCAAGAGAATAGCTTCTGAATTTTGACATACCAATTTCTCAGGAATCAATTTCAGTGGTCCCCTTACCTCATGACCACAAACTAGTTCAAAAGGGCTAAAACCAGTCAATGCATAAGGAGCGTCTCTAATAGCAAATAACAAAAATGGAATTCCTGTATCCCAACCCTATGCATAATCCCGACAGTGTGCTCTTATCATGGTTTTTAAAGTTTGATGCCATCTTTCCAAAGCTTCTTGTGACAATGAATGATAAGCTGTTGATTTAAACTGTTTTATTCCCAACTGTTAATTACTTCCTCAAACAGCTGTGACATGAAATTTGGCCCCTGATTTGATTGTATTTGGTAAACCATATCTTGTAAAACATTGAATTAACTCCCCACAATCTTCTTAGTTGTAATATTTCTTCTCGGTATCGCTTCAGGGAACTTGGTAGACACATCCATTATTGTCAGTAAATACTGATTTCCACTTTTAGTCTGGTGGGGGGTGGGCGGGGGGGGTCCTACACAATCAATCATGACCCTGATAAAAAGTTCTTCAAATGCTGGTATTTGGATTAAAGGTGTTGGCTTAATCACTGCTTGTGGTTTTCCTGTTATTTGACATGTATAACAGGTTCCAAAGAATTTGACTACATCCCTATGCAATGCTGGCCAAAAAAAACCCCTCTATCTTTTCCTGTGTTTTCCTAATTCCTAAATGTCCTCCCACTGGAATTTCATGAGCAATCCTCAGAATCTCGTTTCTATACCCTAATAGGATAACAATCTAATGCACCTCTCTCTCGCTTTCATTTGCTGAGACATAATCTGACTGCCACTTTCTCATTAAAATGTCTCCTCAAAGATAATAACATACTGGAATACATTTTGCTTCTGTTTCTGGATAAGCTTTCTGATAAAACTGTTTCAATTGCAAATCATTTTTCTGTAACTCCACTAACTTCCTTGAGTTTAACATTTCAGCTGAATTTTCCTGTATTCCTTCCTCCTGAACAATGTTATCAAACATAGTGCCAGCTAATTGAATTTTGACACCTTCTTCTTGCTTTTGAACTGACTGTTTATCTTGTTTTTCTTGTTCTTCCCTATGAGCCTTTGATCTCGTTACAATGTAATCAGGAAACAATCCAGGATGTTCCTTCTGTAATACCTCTGTTGAAAATATTTCTACAGGCTGCTAAACTACCATAGACATCATCCAAATTTCCAATCCAGCTATATCATTACCCAGAATAAATTGAACCCTTGCAATGAGCGATTTTTCCACCACTCCAACTATAACTGCAACTGTCTTCCATTTGCTCTTTAAATTTACCCTCCATGAACCCCACTTATTATTACCTGCTCCTGCAATACTCCCTTTGAGCAACAAATGTCACTATCCCACAACATTAAGGATGAACTAGCCCCTGTGTCTCTTAAAATTTTAACATCTTTACCTACTCCACCCTATACACATGGAAAGGTTTTCCCTTCACACACAAAGTCTTTAAACATTTCTGCAGCCTGCTCCTCAGAATTCTCTTGAGTAAACTGTGAACACCTTCCCACTTCTTCACCTTTCATTGATTCTCCCTGTTTCACTTGTACACAAACCACTGGTTTCTCCAGTGTCTGAACTTTAGAACCAACAATACTTTTACTTCAAGAGCTTTTATATACCCCAACAATTCCAACAGATTTTTCCTGCAATCTCCAACACACTGACTTTGTGTGCCCCACTTAATCACAATGAAAACACCTCAATTTTCGAATGTCACTTCTACATTCAGCACCTTCCATTTTATTGAGGAAAAACTTCCTGGGAACTTCCAGCTACTACACCTCTTCCATGACTACCTACCTTCCCACTTTTTATCCTTTTCCAATGTGAAAGGGTGACGAGAAAAAGGTTTAGCTCTATGAACTAACTCATGATGATCAGCTATCTCTGCTGCTTGTCTTACAGAATCAACCCTCTGTTCCTCCACGTGAGTTCTATGAATCTTTAAATTCTTCCAAAAGAATTACTTCCCTAAGAGCTGCATATGTAGTTTCTATTTTTAATGCCCGTATCCACCGGTCAAAATTACTTTATTTTACTCTTTCAAACTCAATATAACTTTGCCCAGGCTTTTTTTTCTTATTCCTAAATTTCTGCCTGTACACTTCGGGAACCAACTCACATGCACTCAAAATAGCCTTTTTCACAACATCATAATTCACTGGCATTTCTTCTGATAGCGAAGCATATACGTCATGTGCCCTACCTAACAACTTAGACTGTAATAATAATGTCCAGTTTTCCTGTGACCATTTCCTCTAGCCTCTCAGATGAAATGAAGAATGATTCAATATCTTGTTCCTCAAACTTTGGAAGAGCTTGTACAAATTTAAACATCTCCCCACTGGGTTCTACTCTCAGGATCAGTCCTTCCTCACCTACTGGTGTCTCTTTTTTAACTGCCAACATTTTTAGATGGAAATCTCTTTTTCTTTTTCCTCCTTCTCTAGCTTCACAATTTCTAATTCCTTTTTAAAAGCCATTTCTCTGTCCTTTGCTTCTAATTCAAGTTTTATCAGTTCCGTTGCTTGTTCAAATTCAAACGTCTTCATTTGTAACTAAAGCCTCACTACCTCCAGCTGTGACTCACTAGTGTCAGGTTTCACTTCCAACTGTAGATGCTGTGCTATATTTTTAATTATATCGAATTTCCTCAGGTAACCCCAATTTTAACTTAGCTGCCAACTTTGTTAACTTACTTTTGGTTATTTTCTCCAATCCAAACAGTTATCTCTTCTACTCCCAGACATGTCTTAGCAATTGGCAAAGCCATCTTGCAGTCTCACTACTTCTAAAATACCTTACCAACTCCTGGATTCAAAGTGCTTCTCGTACTTGTACTCTTAAGATTCACCAATTCCAAACCAGTCAAGGAATTAGAATATTTTTATCCCACTAGAACCCCCAATTGTTATAATACAGCAGTTGGTAAAGCTGAATTATTTAAAAATCCCAGAGGGAAATTTTAAACAACTGTCATAACCTATATTTTAAGTGGTATGTTTGAGATGCAGTTCTAAATTCAGGAATCAGACCACCAGTTCTCAAAAGGTTTTATATCAAAATACATGAGACATTTATTAATTTACACAAGTTAAATATATACGCATGATTACAAATTATTACTATCATAACTTTTAACAAATTCCCAAACTAATCTCCATTAAGGCAACAGCAACCCATAGACACCAGGCAAAGCATTTTCACCTTACAAAGTCAAAATGAAGTTCCTTTCATGTTGATTCCTTTGCAGGCACAGGCTGAAATTTTCCGTTAGGCGGGCGGGCGGAGCTGAAGCTATCGAGGGCTGCGCTGCCATTTTGCACAGGTGGGCTTATTAAGGCCCGCCCAGCACATTTCCCACTCCCGTGGAGAGCAGGAATCTTAAAATTGCGGCAGGCATGTACAGACCACCGGGTCCAATGGCGACCTGTCAGTCTGTATAAAAAAAGGCCAGGCAGCTTCCTTTAGGCTGTTCACAATGACCAGCTATAGGTGGCACTGCAGGGGGTCTGCACAGCAGGCCGGCGTAGAGGGAAGGCCAGAGGAGGAGGGCAGGCTGCATGCTGTGGGTCAGGAGCAGGGCAGGCTGCAGGATAGGCCAGCGGGGGGCCAAGCGCCCCTTGCTTTTCCGATGACTGCCTTGCTGCCCTTGTCGAAAAGGTGGCAACAAGGCGGGAGGTGCTGTTTCCCCAGATTGGGAGGAGGAGGGCCCCCCACATGATGAAGTGTGCCTGGGAAGAGGTGGTGAGCTCCCAGGACGTGGAGTGCTGAATCTGGATCTAGTGCATAAGCAGTTCAACGATTTGTTGCACTCTGGAAGGGTGAGTACCATGGTGGCATTAGGCATTTAACCCAGCAGGTAGCTTTAGTCTTTGAGGGACCCCCACTCACGTCTTAGTGTCGTGACTGCATTGAATCATCTTGGGCATTTGTCGCAAGCTGTGTGGCCAAGCACATGGTCACCATGCTTACATCAGCCTTAGTGGTTAATGAGAAGATGGGTTCTCCCCGCACCATGTGTTGGTCTTAATTGCACTTGAGTAGTCTGGGGGCAAGCTGCAAGAGATGCAGCTAGGCGCATACTTATAACTCCAACACCTGCCCTATTCACGGTGATGAGATGGTGGAAGGGGAGCCTCAAGGTGTCGTGGCCAAGAGCCATCTAGTGACCTTGGCGTCACACCTAGTTGCGCCTCCTTGCCGTGGGAGCTAAGACCGTGTGTTTTTGAAAGTGAAGGATGCCAAATGTGTCCAAGGTGGCCGTTGGGTGGGGCGGTGGGCGTTGGGAGCAGCCGCGTACTATATTTTGGTGACCAATCACCATGGCGTGGACTGGAGGCCTCAGATGGGCCACTATGGTTGGGGTGCAGCATGCTCGTGCAGCCCCAATAAGTGGTCTTCTTGGTTCTGCAGGAGAAAAATGCACACAATGCACATGAACTTTCAAGCACTGGAGGTGGCCAGGCCCAGCTCGTCATCTTGAGCTGTTGTGAACAACAGACCCTGGAGTTAGAAACCCGTCATGCACCCAGGTCCACATGTCTTGGTGAGGCTGGGATGGAGCAGCCATGTATTTGAGCACTGATGATTGTTGCAATCGTTAATGCAGCAACACTGCTCATTCACAGACTGATAAGAGTCAGATGTGTGGGTCATAGACAAAGGTCCCTCAGCCCTGTGAAGATGCACATCTGTAACACCTTCCAAAGTCACCTTATCCCATCTCTGACCACTATCCTCATGGCCTTATATGCCATAGCATCGCTACTGCACATCCAAATACTTATTATATCTTAGGAGTGTTTGCGCCTCCACCAGCTTTTCAGCCAGTGCATCCCACATTACTCTGTCCAAAAGTTCCTCATCACCTCACCTGTCAACCTCATGCCCCTTACCTTAAATAAATGCCACCAGGTTAGTCATCCCTCCGCTAAGGGGAAATGTTGCCTTCTGTCCACCCGATCTATGCCCCTCATAACGGTATGAAGATCAATAATGTGACCTGTCAACCTCCTGTGCTCCACGGCAAATTTCATCAGTGTATGCTATGTTTCCTCATAACTCCAACTCTCCAGGCCAGCATGCATCCTGGTCATGAACTTTACACTCTTTCCGCCCCAATCACATCCCTCCCATGAAGCGCTGATCACAACTGAACGCAGAAGTGTAGCTGTGGCCTCGACAGCATTTTCTGCACTTGCAACATGATCTCCCTGTTTCTACATTCTATTCCTCGGCTAATAAAGGCATGTATGGCTTTTATCTTGTTAAATTACCTTATGTTCCTGTCCTGCTACCTTAATGGGCCTGTTGACATGCCCAGCAAGGTCCCTCTAATTGTCCTTACATTCCACGGTCCTACCATTTTTCATGTATTCCCATACCTTGTTTATCCTGCCCAAGTGCATCACCTCACACTTATCCACATAACATTCCATGTGGCATTCCTTAGGCCATCTGACCAGCCCAGCTGTATCTGCCTGTAATGTTTGGGCCTCCCCTCCTTAGGTTCTTGAAGGTTGAGCGCATTATGAGCCTGGGGGGAAAGGGATGAATTGTGTTACTGAGTGCACGCTAACTGATCCACTTGTTGTTAATTTCAGCACCATCAGAGCATGAGAAAGTGCAGATGCCCCCTCTCAAACCTGAGGGGCCTGAAGTGTCACCTGCGTCACATCATTTCAGTGAGGCAGGTACCAGCGCACGACTACCACCTTGGTGGGAATTGTTACATCGGCTAGTGTCCCAGGGAACAGTGGAGAGGGCACTTCACAATCGCTGGAGGAGATGGCAGAGACAGACAGTGCCGATGGCACCAGCAGCCAGAGGACTGCAGGGGACCAGACATATGCTGAGTCAGGCTGTGATGATGTGCCTCTGGAGTCGTCTGCCATGCAGCAGCTGTAGGAAAAGCGGCCGGGTGCGCGGGAGCATCTGGGAGTGTGGCATGAGAGTGTGCTTCACTTGGTCTCCGTGGTGGCGGAATCCACGCGGAGCGTCAGTGATGCCATGACCCTCATGTCAGAGCATCAGGCTTCCTCCATGGAGAGATTGGCGACTCTCCTGGAGAGGGGCTTCCAGCAGAATAACCAGCTGCTCCTGGGGATACGTTCGGACCTGCAAGGCCTCACAGCACGAGTAGCCACAGCTGGTCATTGTGGGAGATGGTCTGGGCGCCAAGTGTCCCAGCTCGGTGCCCATCCATCTACGGTGAGCAAGGAGGTCCGAAGTGACCTCACGTAGGTGCAGCAGCTGCCTGTCATCTCTGCGGGCTCCTCTCAGGAGTGCTCCGGATGAGGGTAAAAGCTCCTCTGCCCCTCTGCCAGTGACCGTTGCATCTGTTGAGGCTGCGACGACTAGGGAGGTGCCAGCAGTGGAACTGGCCACTCCCTCCCAGGCGGGGCCAGCACAGGCTCCACAGGCCAAAGGACGTCCGCCAAGGTCATCGAGGCTATCAGAATCAGCAGGCTGTCTCAGAATCCACTCCGAGCAATGGGGCGGCACCTAGACATAGCACCCGCAAACGTAAGCATAAGGCACCTTAGGCACACCATGGGTTTCTCACTGATGCTTTTGTGTTGGCACTAGGTAAGGGAATTTATATTTTTTAACGTTGTTAAGTTAGGAATTAATTTTGTTGCACCATACGATGGATGAAAATAAAATCCACATGTGTTACCATGGCTGAGGGTGGTTCCTTTGTGCTGCATTTGTATGTTTCACAGACATATTATGAGTGTTTGAGTGGACATTGAGGTTTATGTACTAAGCCCTTAGTTGCAGCTGATGAAGTGGAAGATGTATCATTTAAGTGCCGTGTATGGATGTGCCAGGCAATGCTGGTGCTGCAGATCCATTTGTGTGGAGCTAGCTGAAGGTTCGTTGGATTAAAGTCTCCTGGGTGTCCCTGCTCCTTTGTGTAGTTGCAGGTCGGCGTGCAGCCCCTCATCATTGCCCTATCCTTCCTCATCCTCCGAACCACTTCTGGAGTCATCGTGTACAGCCGCATCCACTGCGTCAAGGTCTTCATCGTCCCTGCAGCATGCTACCAGTATCACAGAGACACGATCTGGGGTGTACTGGAGTGTGCCCCCTGAGCAGTCCTAGCATCGGAAGAGCGTCTTGAGAAGACCAATGGTTCTCTCCACCACAGCCCTTGTACCGCTGCTCAGCTTCTGTTCTTGGATGGTGGACAGATGTCATGAGCCACTTTCTGAGGGGATAGCTCTTGTCACCCATCCAGCTGAGCCAGAACACTGAAAAGCCCCGGCACCTGGGAGTGTCTGAGGATGTAGGCGCCGTGGGAGCTGCCTGGGTACCTTGCACAGACTTGTAGAAGTGATCACACACTATCTGCAAATTCATGAAGGCACTGGGCTCACCTGCTGGCCCCTTGACTGTGTACAGTCTATTGCACCCTGGACACGGGGAAGCCAGCCATGGCCGCGAAGCCTCTGGCTCGCTGTGCCTGACTTGCCTGGTCGCAGCGGATGTGGATGAAGATCAATGCACACTTGAACAGAGCGTCTGTAATTTGCTTGACACAAATGTGGACAACTGATTGGGAGACACCGCAAAGATCACCCACCAAGCCCTGGAAGGAGCCCGAGGCATAGAGGTTGAGGACAACTGTGACCTTCAGAGTCGCTGGCATGGGGTGTCTGCCCACACAGTTAGGAAAGATCTCAGGGCCAATCATCTGACAGATATAGTTGACTGTCTCCCTTGACAGTTGGAGCCTCCTACGGCCCTGCACCTCAGTAATATTGAGGTAGCTGCTTCTCCACCTGTGTACCCTGGCAGCAGGATAGTGGCATCATCTGCGGCCCCTTCCACCTTGGACTATCTCTTGGACCTGTGCCCCTTGTGCTTGCGCCTGCCCTCCCAAAGGTGACTCCCCTGGAGGCTGATTGTCCACACCTGGCCTCCTTCTTATTCTAGCCCTCCCTTCCTCCTCAGAGGAGCTGCCTCCAGTGGAGATGTCAGAACCCATACCCAGGTTAAATGGAGGCCTCTGGGAAGCTGCAGGCCCGATAAAGATTACTGACTGCAGAGTGCTGAGCTGAAGCTACAAAAGACACAGCTGCTGGAATTCGTTCTGAACTGCTAAAGATCACACAGGCAAGTTTAAAACACTTTCTGCAATAAATAGTTCACAGAACACATTGACAACCCTACTGAGTCCTCTTATCCCGCGCGTGGATGAGTTTTGTTAAAAAGTCACTTCCCTGTTGTGCCCGTGCGTTGAGCCGAAGATTGCACAGGTGCCTGAAAATCAGCATAGATTGCAGTTAAGGGCCTTAACTAGCCTGTTAATTAATGGCGGGTGCGTGTCGCATTTCATTGCATGCCCGCCCAACTAAATGCCACGATGGCACGCAGTGAAGTCAGGACGCTTGCCCGACGTCACTGCGCGCCATTTTACGCGCTGACATGTGGGGCCTGCCCACCACACATCGCCCTGAAAATTCTGCCCACCGTGGTAGGCTTACAGGCTTTGATCATACATTGCCTCTGCCCTGCACACACAAAACTATCTGTTAGCCCCAGCATATCTCATTGAATGTAAGTTCCCATTGTATCAACAGCCCCTTTGAACTCCACTTCTTCTAACAATAAAACCCCTTTCATAGTACCAATTTTATTAGTAATATAAACCTTCCTTGGTCTCTGCTAGCTAGGTGCCAGATTTCACTCCCCTTCTTGAATGCTCAGTTCAACAAAATGCAAATGCACTCTACCTCTCTTACATCTCAAAACAAGTATACACCCAGACAAGCTGGCTTTAATCCTATTAAGATACCCCAAGCTAAACCTCAATTTTAAAAGAAAAATAATTTTCAATAATATTATATACATTAATAGCTTCATGACAGTACAATACAGTTCATTTTGAAACTAGGGTCTTAAGTTTGAAGAAAGGAAATTATGAAGATATGAGAGGCAAGTTGGCAATGGTAAAATACAAAAAAAAAGCAGCTGGTTGGTGAGTAAATCCTGGTGAGTTTTTTTCAATCTATTAAAGTAATTCATTGCTTAATTCTGAGGTAGGAGCTTAAAAAAATTATAGAGTAGTACTGGACAAGTATAATTAATCAAGAAACAAGGTTCCTAGTTAACATAAATAAGGCCCTGAGCTAGCGTATTTTTTAAGGGAGTAACTAGCTTAATCGAGAGGGACATTATTTCAGGAGAACTCAGACCCATGATATGCTCCTCCTGCAGGATGTGGGAAATGAGGGACGGTGACCATGTGTGCAGAAGGTGTGTCCAAATGCAGCTTCTTGCAAACCGGATATCGGAGCTGAATCTGCAGGTGGACTCATTGTGGAGGATCTGCGATGCTGAGCAAGTTGTGGATAGCATGTTTAGAGAGGTGGTCACACCGCAGGTAAAGATTACTCAGGTAGAAAGGGAATGTGCGACCATCAGGAACAGTAAAAGACTCAGGAAGGTAGTGCAGGAGTCCCCTGTGGTCACCCCCCTCTCTAACAGGTATAATGCTTTGGATACTGTTGGGGGGGATGGCCTCTCAGGGGAAAGCAGCAACAGCCAAGTTCACGGCACCGTGAGTGGCTCTGCTGCTCGGAAGGGCGGGAGGAAAACAAGTGGCAGGGCTATAGTGTTAGAGGATTCAATAATTAGGGGCAAAGACAGATGCTTTTGTGGCCGCAAACGTGAATCAAGGATGGTATGTTGCCTCCCTGGTGCCAGGGTCCAGGATGTCACGGAGCAGCTGCAGGACATTCTGGGGAGGGAAGGTAAACAGCCAGTGGTCATGGTACACATTGGTACCAATGACATAGATAAACTCAGGGATGAGGACCTGCAAGCTCAGTACAGGAAGTTAGGAGATAAATTAAAATGCAGGACCTCAAATGTAGTAATCTCAGGATTACTCCCAGTTCCACGTGCTAGCGAGAGCAGGAATAAGAGGATAGACCAAAAAAAATGTGGCTGGAGAGATGGTGTAGCCGGGAAGGATTCAGATTCTTGAGGCACTGGGACCGGCTCTGGGGAATGTGGGACCTGTACAAACCGGACCAGCTGCACCCAGGCAGAGCTGGGACCAGTGTCCTTGTGGGACCTTTTGCTAGTTCTGTTGGGGAGTATTTAAACTAGTGTGGCAGGGGGATGGGATCCCAGGAGTAGGATTAGATAGGTCAGATTCAGATCAGAAAAATGAAGGTAGAACATTAGCGAGGGACATTGTGATAGACATGGAGTTACAGGAGAAGCAAAGTTTACAAAGGGTCCAGCAAGGGAAATTGACGGGGTTAAACAGTTTATACTTCAATGCAAGGAGTATTACAAACAAGGTAGCTGAGTTAAGGGCACAGGTAGACACATGGCAGCAGGATGTCATTGCTATAATGGAGACCTTGCTAAAGGAGGGACAAAACTGGGAGCTTAATATCCCTGGTTATAGAGTCTTCAGACACGATAGAGTAGGAGATAAAAAAGGTGGGGTAGCACTAATGATTAAAGAATCAATTCCAGTTGTGAGAAGGGATGATATATTAAATGGGTCAACAAACGAGGCTTTATGGATTGAGCTTAGAAATAAAAAAGGGGCAGTCACACTACTGGGAGTATACTACAGACCCCCAAATAGTGAAAGGGAGATAGAAGAACAAATATGTAGGCAAATTTTGCTTGTAAGAACAAAAGGGCAATAATAGTAGGAGACTTCAACTATCCTAATATCAACTGGGATTCAAACAATATAAGGGGTACTGAGGGAGAAAAATTCATGCAATGTGTCCAGAAAAATTTTTTCAACCAATTAGTGACAAACCCAATGAGGGGAGATGTAATTCTAGACCTTGTCTTGGGGAACAAAGAAGGGCAAGTGGGTGAAGTGACAGTTTGCCACCATATCAGGGACAGTGATCTCAATTCAATTAGATTTAGCATTACCATGGAAAAGGACAGAGATAAGGTAGGAGTAAAAGTCTTGAACTGGGGGAAGGCAAATTTTGCAGAAATGAGAAGGGACTTGGCTGAGGTGGACTGGACAGCATTGCTGGAGGATAAAACAGTGGAAAACCAATAGGAAGCACAAAAAAGTGAGATCCTAATTGTACAAAGTAGACATGTCCCCTACAAAAATAAGAGTGGTACTGCCAAATCTAGACCCCACTAGTTGTCTAGAGGAATACAGGGGAAGATCAAACAGAAAAAGAAAGCGTATGATAGGCACAAAGAACTAAGCACTGCAGATAGCCTAGACGAATATAGGAAGTGCAGGGATGAAGTAAAAAAGGAAATAAGGAAATCAAAGAGAGGGCGTGAAAAAAGATCAGCAAGTAAAGTTAAAGATAACCCAAAGGTGTTTTACCAATACATTAATGCTAAAAGGTTAGTTAAGGAAAAAGTGGGACCTATCAGAGATGAAGATGGAAACTTGTGTGTAGATGCAGAGGCTGTGGGAAGGGTTTTGAATGAATATTTTGTCTCTGTGTTTACAAAGGAAAGGGACGATGTAGATATAGTAGTCCAGGAGGAACATTGCGAGATATTGGATGGGATAGTCATAAAAAGAGAGGAAGTACTCGAAGGGTTGAAACCTTTGAAAGTTGATAAGTCACCAGGGCCAGATAGATTGTTTCCAAGGCTGCTGAAGGAAGTCAGGGAGGAGATAGCAGATGCTTTGAGGATGATTTTCTAACCTTCACTAGATACAGGGGAGATACCGGAGGACTGGAGAAATGCAAATGTAGTTCCATTGTTTAAAAAGGGATCAAAGCAAATGCCAAACAAGTATAGGCTAGTTAGTCTTACATCGGTGGTGAGCAAATTAGTAGAATCAATCCTGAGAGATAGGATTAACTGTCATGTGGAAAGGCATGGACTAGTCAGGGATGGTCAGCATGGATTTGTTAAAGGAAGGTCTTGCTTCACAAATTTGATTGAATTCTTTGAGGAAGTGACAAGAAGGGTTGATGAAGGTAGTGCAGTGGATGTTGTGTACATGAATTTTAGCAAGGCATTTGACAAGGTCCCACATGGCAGATTGGTCAGGAAAGTAAAAACCCATGGGATTCAGGGTAATGTGGCAAACTGGAGAAAAGGTTGACTTTGTAACAGGAAACAAAGGATAATGGTCGATGGATGCCCTTGCGAATGGAAAGTTGTCTCAAGTGGTGTTCCACAGGGCTCAGTGTTGGGACCCTTGCTGTTTGTGTTATATATTAACGATTTGGACGTGAATGTGGAGGGCACGATTGGGAAATTTGCAGATGACACAAAGATTGGCCGATTAGTGGATAGTGTAGAAGATAGCCATAATCTCCAAAATGATATGGATGGGTTGGTGGAGTGGGCGATAAAGAGGCAGATGGATTTTAACACAGAGGAGTGTGAGGTCATACATTTAGGGAGCTCAAACAGTTCCAGGGATTACACAATAAATGGGAATATACTAAGAGGGGTAGATGAAGTGAGAGATCTTGGCGTACAAGTACACAGGTCCCTGAAGCAGCCGTTCAAGTAGACAAGGTTGTAAAGAAGGTATGTGGAATGCTCTCCTTCATTGGCAGAGGTATAGAATATAAAAGTAAGGATATAATGTTGGAATTGTATGAAACACTGGTGAGGCCACAACTGGAGTATTGTGTGCAGTTCTGGTCACCACATTACAGGAAGGATGTAATAGCTCTGGAGAGAGTGCAGAGGAGGTTTACAAGAATGTTGCCAGGGTTAGAAAAGTGTAGCTACGAGGAGAGATTGGACAGGTTGGGGTTATTTTCCTTCGAACAAAGAAGGCTGAGAGGTGACTTGATTGAGGTGTACAAAATTAGGAGGGGAATAAATAGAGTGGACGGGATAAAATTGTTTCCCTTGGTGCGAAATTCTAGAACCAGGAGACATAGATTCCAGATAAGTGGCAGAAGGCGTAGGGGGGACATAAGGAAGAACTTTTTTACGCATTGGGTAGTGGGTGTCTGAAATTCGCTGCCCAAGTTGGTGGTAGAGGCAGAAACTTTAAACTCTTTTAAAAAGTACCTGGATTTAACACCTTAAGTGCTGTAAGCCACAGGGCTATGGGCCAGGTGCAGGAAGGTAGGATTAGAAAGGGCTGTCTTTGGGCTGGCATGGACAAGATGGGCCAAATGGCCTCCTGTGCTGTAACTTTTCTATGGTTCTATGATGGATTGGAAAAATACACTAAAGAATTTGATGGTAGACAGACAATGACTAGTATTGAAAGAAATACTGCACGGTCTATACATTTTAAAAAAATTATGTGCTCATGGGATGTGGTGTCACTGGTTCGGCCAACCTTTATTACCCATCCATCACTGCCCTTGTTCAGAGGGCAGATAAGAATCAACCACATTGCTGTGGGTCTGGAGTCACATGTAAGCCAGACCAGGTAAGGACAGCAGGACTAAATTATATTAGTGAACTAGATGGGTTTTTACAACAATAGGCAACGGTTTTATGGCCATTATCAGACTTTTAATTCCAGATATTTCACTGAATTCAAATTTTACCATCTGTCTGCTGGGATTTGAACTGGAATACTATTCCAGTGACAATACTGCTACGCCACCACCTCTCCTCTAAGGCACAGACACGCCTTAACATGGTTAAGGAAAGAAGTTAAAGATTGCATTCGATCAAAGGAGGTGGCTTATAAGGATGCCAGAAAAAGTGGTAAGCTTGAGGATTGGGGGCAATTTGAAAAACAGCAAAGGAAGACCAAGAAACTGATTAAAAAAGGGAAAAGAGGATATAGATTGAATGCAAACTAGTGAGGGGCATGAAGGCAGAGTAAAGCTTCCTTAGTAATGTGAAAAGGAAAATATTAGCTCGGACAAATGTGGGCCCATTACAGGTAGGAACAGGAGAATTTATGATGGAGAACAGGGGCCAGAATTTTGACATCGGCGTGTGGGGGCGGGCCTGACACGCCGAGCGTAAAATGACGCGCGATGACATCGGGCGTGTGTCCTGGTGTCACCGTGCGCCATTGCAATATTTCAGTGGGCAGGTGCGCTATGCGATCCAATGTGTGTCCACCATTGATTAACACGCCAATTAAAGCCCTTGAGCCATGAATACACCGCGATTTTTCAGAGCCCTTGTGATTTTTAGGGGGTCGCACGGGTGCAATGGGCAGGCGGGTAGGCCACATTTTGAAAAACCTCATCCACCAGCGGGATAAGAGGGGTGAGTGGGCTCGTGAATGTTATTTGTTAGTCACTTACCTGTTTAACTTACTGCTACTTGCTTGTGCGAACAGGAGATTTTCAAATCTCTTCAGAGCTGCTTGTACAGAAACAACAGGCTTCAGGTCAGCACTCTGGAGTAAACATCATTCTTGGGACCTTACAGGTTTCAGGAAGCCTCCCCTTACCCTGGGAATGGGTGTTGTGCTCTCCACTGGAGGCATCTCCTCTGAGGAGGAAGAGAGGGCCAGAAGGGGGAGGAGGCCAGGAGTCCATATTCAGCCTCCAGGGGAGCCACCTTTGGGAGGACTGGAGCAGGCACAAGGGGTGCAAGGCCAACAGGAAGTGCAAGATGGAAGGGGCCACAGAAGTTGCCACTATCCTTCTGCCAGGGTTTACAGGCGGCGAAGCAGCTACCTCAATATGTCTAAAGTGCAGTGCTGAAGGAGACTCCATCTCCCAAGGGAGACAGTGACCTCAGATGATAGGCCCTGAGATCAATTCCAACTGTGTGGCTGGACACCTCATGCCAGTGATGGTCATGGCTGCCCTCAACTTCTATACCTCCGGCTCTTTCCAGAGGTCGGTGGGGGATCTTTGCGGAGTCTCCCAATCAGCTGTCCACAGTTGTGACAAGCTGGTGACAGACATGCTGTTCAGGCGTGCATTGACTTTCATTCACTCCTACTCGGACGAGGCCAGGCAGGCGGAGTGAGCCAGAGGCTGCGCAGAGATTGCTGGGTGCCCCCGTGTCCAGGGTGCAATCGACTGCACACATGTGACCATCAAGGTGACAGCAAGTGAGCCGGGTGCCTTCGTCAACAGGAAGGGATTCCACTGCACTCCACTCCATGAATGTGCAGATAGTGTGTGATCACAGGATGCTGATTCTGCAAGTCTGTGAAAGGTACCCAGGCAGCTCCCACGACGCTTATATCCTCAGACACTCCCAGGTGCTGAGGCTCTTCAGTGCTCCAGCCCAGCTGGATACATGGCTGCTGGGTGACAAGGGCTATCCCCTTAAAAGGTGGCTCATGATGCCTCTCCGCCATCCAAGAACAGAGGTCGAGCAGTGGTACAATAGGAGCCATGCCTCCACAAGGGCGGTGGAAGAGAGAACCATCAGTCTTCTCAAGATGTGCTTCCGATGCCTGGACCATTCAGGGGCGCACTGCAATACTCCCCAGGTCGTGTGTTAATGATAGTGGTTGCATGCTGCACTCTCCACAATCTGATGCTGGAAAGGGGGGATGCAGTGGAGGAAGAAGATGTAGACACTGGTGCTCTGGCTGCAGACAATGAGTCCAGTGGTGAGTCCGAGGGTGAGAACTGAGGGGATAGACGCTGACCCAGGTAACCTCCAGGGAAGCAGGGACACCCAGGAGGCTTTGATCCAATGATCCTTCAGCTAGCCCATCACAAATGGACCTCCAACACATGCCAGGGCTGCAGGCTCCATACTTGATACCTGAGGGCAACATCTGCCTGGTTAGGAACATTAACTATGTGCCTTGTCAATAAAGCTCAATGACAAACAAGTCAATCATAACTTCGTGGGTTCCCGTACACCTGCAGAAGTAATGAAGCACCCTGAGCCTTGTTCAGAACTAAAGCACTTAATGATTTTATACAACAAAACAGAAATGAAAGTTCATTCAGAGGTGTTGAGCTTCACAATGACTAATAAGCAATTAATATGGGGGCAACAGAAAACCACTAGTGAAAAGCCCGTGTTGTGTCTAATGCTTACGTTTGCGGGAGCTACATCTAGGTGCTCCCCCCTCGCTGGCACCAGCATTGGAGACAGCCTGCTCACCTGCTGTCCTGTTGACCTTGATGACCTTGGCGGGTGTCCTCTGGCCCGTTGCGCCTGTGATGCCAGGGAGGGAGTGGCCAGTGGCACGACTGGCATCTCCCCAGTCGCCGCAGCCTCATGGGATGCCATGGTCACTGACAGAGGGGTGGAGGAGCTGCTGGCCTCACCTAGAGTACCCTGAGAGAAGCCCGCAGAGATGACAAGCAGCTCGTGCGCCAACATGAGGTCACTTCGGATCTCCCTGCTCATCATTGATGGATGGGCAGCTACCTGGGATACTGGGTACCCAATCCCTCTCCCACACTGAAACTGACCAGATGAGGTCAATGCCGCTGTGAGGGCTTGCAAGTCCAAGCGAGAAGAAATGAGAAGTGATCGAATTGAAATGTACGAGATGCTGAAGAGGCTTGACAGGGTAGACACTGAGGGCAGGATTTTCCGGTCCTGCCTGCCATGGGAATCGTTGCGGGCACGATGGAGAATTTGGTGGACCAGCAAAAAGTCAGTTAACTAATAGGCGGGAATTTCTGGTCCCGTGGCAGGCGAGAGTTTGTTTCTGCTGGCTGGGGAATCTAGAACATGAGGGCAAAGTCACAGGATAAGGGGTTGATCATTTAGGGCCGAAACAAGGTAAAATGTCCTCACTCAAAGGGTTTGTATCTTAGTAATTGTCTATCCCAGAGCGTTGTCCCACTATCATTTACTATATTTCAAGCTGAGTTAGACTGATTTTTGGTATTTCAGGGAATCAAAGGATATGGGGAGTGGGTGGGAAAGTGTAGTTGAGGCTGAAGATCAGTCATGAACTAACTGGATGGCGGAGTAGGCTTGAGGGATCGTATGGTCTACTCCTGCTCCTGTTTTGCTCTTATGTTTTCTAAGGTTGTTCCCTGCTCTGTGAATTTGCAACTTTCTCTAGTTTTTCTCCTATCTCCCCAAATGCCCTCTGAGTTCATCTTGTTGAAACCCACCTCCTGTTCTCTAGACCTTACACCTAATAAATTGCTAACCACCCAACTTTCCTTTCTGGCTCCCATGTTAGCTGATATCATTAACAGTTCTCTCTCCTCAGCTTATGTCCCCCCTCTTTCAAATCTGCCATCATCGCCCTATTCCCAAAAGAACAACCCTTGATCCCTCTGCCTTTGCAAATTACTGCTCCAGCTCCAACCTCCCTATCCTCTCAGATCCTTGAACATGTTGTCCCTTCCATATCCGTACCCATCTTTCCAGAACTCCATATTGAATTCCTTTCTGCCCCTGCCACAGTACTGAAATGTTTCCTATCAAAATTGCAAATGACATCTATTGACTATGACAAAGGAAAACTTTCCCACCGCATCCTTCTCAACCTGAGAGCAACCTTTTTTAGGGATGACCATGAAATTCTGCTCCAGTGCGTCTTTACCATCATCCAGCTGAATGACACTGCTTTCAAATGGTTCCATTCCTATCTATCCAGTCGGAGTCAGGGATTAACTTCACTTCCCACACCATTAACTCTGGTGTAACCCAAGGATCTATCCTCAACCCCTACTACTACTCAACCACATGCTGCCTCTTAACAACATCGCCCGAAAGCACAACTTTAATTTTCATGCATGTTGATGACACCCAGCTCTACCTTACCACCACCTCTCTTGACCCTTCCACTTTCTCTGTCAGACTGCTTGACTGACATCCGGTGCTGGTTGAGTAGGAATTTCTTCAAACTAAATACTGGGAAGATTGAAGCCCTTGTCTTCAGTCCACACCACAAACTCTATTCCATTGCCACCAATTCCATTCCTATCCCTGGCACTTTATGAGATTGAATCTGTCTGTTTGCAAGCTTGAAGATATATTTGAACACAAGATGACCTTCCAACCACATACCTGTGCCATCGCTAAGGCTGCCCATTTCCACCTCCATAACATTGCCTGGCTTCACCCCTCTCTTGGCTCATCTGCTGGTGAAACCCTTGTAACCTTTAAGCTTGACTATTCCAATGCAATCCAGGTTGACCTCCCTGGTTCTATCCTTTGCAAACTTGAGGTCATTCAATTCTCTCATGGCCATGTCCTAACTTACAGCAAGTCCCATTCAACCATGACCCATGTGCACATTGACCTACATTTGCTCCAAGTTAAGCAACGTTTTGATTGAAAAATTCTCATCCTCATTTTCAAATCCGTCCATGGCCTTTCTTCTTCCTATCTCTCCAGGTCTACTACCCTCCGAGATATCTGCACTTCACCAGTTCTGGCCTTTTGAACATCCCCAACTTTAATTGCTCTACCAGTAGCTGCCATACCTTCAGCTGTCAAAGCCTTCTCTGGAATTCCCTCTCGAAATCTCTCTCCCCCACTGCTTCTCTTTCCAAGTTTAAACCAACTCTTTGACCAAACTTTTAATCATCTGGCATAATATTTCCTTTTGAGGTTTTGTGTCAAACTTGTTTGACAAAATGCCTTGAGATGTTTTATTACATTAGTGGTGCTATATAAATGCAAGTTGCTGATGTTGAACAAATTACTGGGATAGCTCCAAAAATAGCAATTATGAGCATGTTCCTTATGGGCGCATTCAAGGAGCCAAATGTCTTTTAAGGCAGTCATTAGGGTTTGGAATGTACTGCTTGAGAGGCACAATAGTAGCTTTCAGAAGGGAATTGGACACTTGAAGGAGAAAAAAATTGCAGGAATATGGGGAAAGAGTGGAAGGTGAGATTAACTGGAAAGAGATGGCACAGACTTGATGGGCCAAGTGGCCTTCTTCTGTTGTACTATTCTACAATTCTAAAATATCATTAGTATCTATGGGATCTTGCTATGAGCAAACTAGCTGCCAAACTAGACTTGAAATAGTAGTTCATTGCCTGTGAAGCATTTTGAGTTGCCCTGAGGATGTGAAAGGCTCTATATGAATGCCGAAGTTTTCTCCCTTCTTTAAAAAAAAGGGTAAGATTTAATCAAGAAGGAAGCGAATGAAAATAATTTGCATTTAATTCAGAGCAGCCTAGTTCACAAAAGCACATTGCAGATTTGCCTGACCTTCAGCATTCACAGCACTTATAAAAATCTATCAGCAAATAAAATTTACAGTTGACATTTATGGAGATGTTACGAGAAGTATCAATTTTTAATTAAAATCAGAGCATCTTCGCCCCTCATGCTCAAGGAATCGCCTATCAAAATACTTTTAAGGGGGCCTCAGCACTTCTCAGATTGAGAATTATAATCAGATCCCGTGATATGGAAACGTTCTGTGTGCATCAATGGCTTTCAGCAATTTTCTCTTTTTCTTTTCTTTACCTTCATTTTTCTCCCCTCTCCATCTGCGTTCCTTGCGTGGGTACAGTTTCAAGGGCACCAGTCTCTTACTCAGTGCCCTGCTCAATTCACTTGTGCAGCCAGACAGTGGGTGGGAGCAGGATTACTTGATCTCCAAGTGACTTCACAGTTGCCCTTGACCCTGTTCTCACCCACATACATGAACTTCTAGCAAAAATTATGATCAGCAATAGGAAACTTGGGTGATTTCCCCGTCCTTATCCTGGGGCAGTGGGAAACTTAAGACAAAGTGTAGCACAGCAGTTGCTCATTCAGCAAACACTGAGGGCTGAAGAAAGAGCCATCTGGTCTGGATGACTCAGCTACTCTGGGGCCTGGCATCCTTGCAATACATTCTTTTTAGCTCATGAAGCAAAGCTCTTTGTTTTTTGAGGGGTATAATTTCCTTCACTGTGAAAACGATATAAATGTCCCGACGTCCAATTTAACAAATCTAAATCCAAATTACAGGTTGCCTAGTAGGGTATCCACACTCAGAATAAGAGTAAACAATCCAATCATCACATCCCACAATAGTGCTTTTCTAGATGTTTCGAACAGCCAAACTACCAGTTAACCAGCAGAAATGGTGCGTGTTTCATCCACCCAGGTATGGAAAGCACAAAACTTTTCAGCAATGGCAGATTGCAGAAAAAGAAAAAAGCCCCTTTAACACACTGGGTCATGCAGGTTTAAACTGACAGCATATTTGAAGACTGTCTGAAAGAAATTCCATGGGCAGGATTTTTAGGCCGGTGTCAGAGGAGTGATCAGTGGACCTGGGATCAGATGAGGAACGGACCACCAATTACGATTGGCCCCCGACCGTGATTTTACGTTGGCTGGTCAAATTAACGGCCAGCCAGCATGAAGCACGCACTGAAATGCTCAGCACTGCCAGAGTGGGGGCAGGAGGAGGGCGGGTGCTGAATGAAAGTTTCCTGAAGGCAGAGAGCTGCCTCAGGGGAGCTGAAGACTCAAGAACGATTAAATAAAGATTTTAAAATCAGGGAAAAATGTCCAAGCATCACAATCAGTCATCTGAACGTATACATTATAAAAATGCTGTCAATACATTTTTTAAAAATTAATAACAGAAACCTCATCCTGTTCTTAGATGAGGTTTCATCAAAAATGCAAAGTCCGCCTAGTAGATTCGCCCATCTGCCAACAGGCTGGACAGACCATTAAAAATCAGGGACAACTAGAACTTTAATGGGCTTAATGCCCTCTTACTTGTCGGGTGTGCTTCCGACTTCTGCCCGCGACCACTGACCGAAACATCGCATGAGCGTGGGGCGATGTTGGGACTCTCGCCCAACGTCATCACATGCTATTTTACACTTGAGTGAGTCGGGTGTGCGCTCGCATGCTGACCTAAAAACTCTACCCAATGACTTAAATAAAGCTCCAGATACGGCAAAAGTATCACTGTATCCAGGTAGGAATGAAAGGAAAGAAGGACTCGCATTTTTGTCGCTCCTTTTACCACCTCAGGACATCCAAAAGCACTTCACAGCCAATGAAGTACTTTGAAGTGTACTCAGTGCTGTAATGCGGAAAATGCAGCAATTAATTTGTGCGCCACAAGTTCCCACAAGCAGCAATGTGATGATCAGATAATCCTATTTTTAGAGATCTTAGGCACCAGAGAGATATCCCCTGCTCTACAAACTGCCATGGGATCTTTTATGCCATCTGCAACAGCAGAAAGGGCTTCGTTTTTTAAAAAATTAATTCTTTACACAGGACGTTGGCACTGCTGGCAAGGCCAGCATTTGCTGCCCATCCCTAAATGCCCTTGAGAAGGTGGTGGTGAGCCGCCACCTTTAACCACAGCAGTCCATGTGGCGTTGGTACACCCACAGTGCTGTTTGGAAAGAGTTCCAGAATTTTGATCCAGTGACAGTGAAGGAACAGCAATATATTTCCAAGTCAGGATTGGGTGTGATGAACTTCCAGGTGGTGATATTCCCACGCATCTGTTGCCAATGTCCTTCTAGGTAGTAAAGGTCGCAGGTTTTGGAGGTGCTGAGGTGCTGTTGAAGGAGGCTTGACGAGTTACTGCAATGCATCTCCCATCCGGATCACACTGTTGCCACTGTGCATTGGTGGTAGAAGGAATAAATGTTGATGGCGGTGGGTGGGGTACCAGTCAAGCAGGCTGCATTGTCCTGAATGGTGTCAAGCTTCTTCAGTGTTGTTGGAGCTGCACTCATCCAGGCAAGTGGAGATTATTCCATCACACCCTGACTTGTGCCTTGTAGATGGCGGACAGGCTTTGGGGGGTCAGGAGGTGAGTTAATTGCCACAGAATTCCAGCATCTGACCTGCTCTTATAACCACAGTATTTATATGCCTGGACCATTTCAGTTTCTACTTAATGGTAACCCCCAGGATGTTGATAATGGGAGATTCAGCAATGGAAATGCCATTGAATGTCAAGGGGTGAAGATTAGCTTCTCTCTTATTGGAGAGGGTCATGGTCTGGCACTTGTGTGGCATAAATGTTACTTGCCACTTATCAGCACAAGCCTGAATTCTGTCCAGTCTTTCTGCAAACCGACATGGACTGCTTCAGTGCCTGGGAGTTGTGAACAGTGCTGAACATTGTGCAATTAACAGTGAACATCCCTGCTTCTGACCTTATGATGGAGGGAAGGTCACTGAAGAAGCAGCTGAAGATGGTTGGGCCTAGGACCTACCCTGAGAAACTCCTACAGCGATGTCCCTGGCTGAGATGATTGACCTTCAGCAACCACGACCATCTTCCTTTGTGCTAGTTATGACTCCAACCAGTGGAGAGTTTCCCCCTGATTCCTATTAACTCCAGTTTTGCTCCTTGATGCCACACTCAGTGAAATTCAGCCTTGATGTTAAGGGACAGTCACTCTCTTGTCCATGTTTGGACCAAGACTGTAACGAGGTCAGGAGCTGAGTAGTCTGGTGGAACCCAAACTGAGTGTCAGTGAGCAGGTTATTGCTAAGTAAGTGCCGCTTGATGGCACTGTCAACGATACTTTCCGTTGCTTTGCTGATGATCAGAGTAGGCTGATGGGGCGGTAATTGGCTGGGTTGGACTTGTCCTTCTTAATGTGGACAAGACGTACCTGGGCAATTTTCCACAACGTCGGGTAGATATCTATGGTGTAGTTGTACTGGAACAGTTTGGTTAGGGGTGTGGCTAGTTCTGGAACACAAGCCTTTAGTACGGCTGCCTGAATGTTGTCAGGGCCCTTGGCCTTTGCAGTATCTAGTGTCTTCATTTCTTAATATCACAAGGAGTGAATTGAATTGGCTGAAGACTTGCATGTGGGTACCTCAGGTGGAGGCCAAGATGGATCATCCACTTGGTACTTCTGGCTGAAGATTGTTGCAAATGATTCAGCCTTTTCTTTTGCACTGATGTGCTGGGCTTCTCCATCATTGAGGATGGAAATATTTGTGGAGCCTTCTCCTCTGGTTAGTTGTTTAATTGTCCACCACTGTTCATGACTGGATGTGGCAGGGCGAAGCAGAAATGGCTCACCTGAAAGGTAGCACCCTCGACAGTGCAGGGATCCTTCAGTATAGTACCTAGTGCTTAGATTTTTCTGCTCAACTCCCTGGAGTGGGGTGCAAACCCACAACATTCTGACTCAGGGACAAGATTGCTACCAGCTGAGATTAAGAAACAACATGAGTAAGCTAAAGAAAAAGGGAGTTATTCAATATATTAATGATAAAAAGATATATCCAGTAGCTATTACTTATGTTTACATTTTCTACAGAAACTAATCAACTGAGCCAAATGTAGCATTAATTTATAAAATGAGCTCATAGGTAATGCGTTTGCAAATTTACAAAAATTGCATTTTGGGAACTGCAATCAGCGACATCTTTATTAACACAGGCTCAGAATTAGCATTTTAGTTGAAGAAGATAACAATTTTCTCAACTGAGTGCAAACCTAATATTTGGTTAAGGGTAGCCTGAAGCCCTGCAGGCTCTTTCTGAAATACACTCAACAGTTTACTGTAGAAATTGGCTGAATGTGAGCACTTAACTTTTCTTCCCTCACCTGAAAGTTTTTAGCAGCTTCGCTTATGAAGTGATCAATGCTGTGATTTTGAGGATCAAACTGATCCAGCAAGTGGACAACATCTGAAAGAAGCTGCGAGTAACTTGACATGTTCAAACAGAAAGAACCTGTTGGGAAGAAATGTGCACAATGTGGTGAATTCATTTTATGGAGCGTGGTAACATCCATCAGATTTGTAATAAAATATATCAAGTATTTCAGGAACTTCACACATAACAAATCAATTTTAAGTGACTATTGATTATATTAAGCAATCTCGCTGGCCATTTTGTGTGCGTCAAGCTCCAAAGAGATTAATGGACAGTTCATCTGGTTTTTGGTAATGTTAATCCAGAAAGGGATATTGGCCAAATAAAACATGATATAAAAGATCCCAGACCATTATTTGAAGATGAGCAGGGGAGTTCTTCCCAGGGTTCTGGGCATTACTTATCCCTCGACTAGCATCACTAAAATGGATTATCATCCGTTCACTGTGGGATTGTGCAAATTGGCTGCTGCATTTTCTACATTGCGTCATGTAAGTATAATAATTCTCATAATGTGATTTATTGTAAGAGTAGGTTAATAGTGGGGTTTGGATAGTTTGTGTGTGTGTGTGTGCGCATGTGGGATTTAATTGAATTGGAGACAGCTGGTCTGGAGGCTTTGACTCATTAAAAGAAGCTAGGTTTGAAATGCTAAATACATAAACATGGCTGAGGTCTTAGAATGTGAGGTGAGGAGAATTTGCATTTTTAGATAAATCAGGGTAGTTTGAATTTCAAAGAGATGGTGGGATGTTACACCTAGCCAGAGAAGCTAGGCCAAGCAGTGCATTTATTGTTCCCAAAAGTTACTGATAATATTAGCACAATGAAAAGATTTATATTATGAGAAAGGTAAAGTTCCAAAGACATATGGGAACAATGGGATTTACATTAAAAGGGAGAAACATGGAAAGGGGAATGAGGCTACATGTCAGGGAAGGCATTGTAAGATCTACCAGAAGCATGAAAAGCCTCCAGTATTTGTTCATTAAGCCTGCTGTCTACAGAAACCGAAGCTGGGAAAAGCCACTTTGAATTCTACTGTCCAGGGTATTGTACTAACTTGCTGGCATCTGTTTAAAATTTTTCTTTTTTTTACCATTGCCTTAATGGGGTTGTAACTGGAAGCCAGATTAATTAGGGGTTTTAGGAGTTATTATAGTAGTAATTTGTAGACCTGTATGTGCATAAAATCTTTTCTTTTGTTAATAAAAGTTTAATTTAGTTTTCTAAAAAATCTCTAAAGTTTTGGTGGACTTATTGGGCAGAATTTTACGGCCCATTTTGGTGGGGTCAAGGCCATAAAATGCGGCGAGACATTCTAAACCTCATTGGCTTCGGCGGGAACGTAAAATCCCGCTGCCGTAAAATTTCGCCCATTACTTCTGAATTCAGGGCACGCATCTCGAAATAAAATACAAATTGCAAAACCATTGTGACAGTGTGATCAAACTTCACTCGTGGATTTGATCCTCCTGGCACACATTATCTGCAGCGTCATGACAATTGCAATACTGACACTTCAAAGGTACTTCATTAATTGTGACACATTGGGATGGTCTGAGGTCTTGAAGAATGCCATATAAATTTTTCTTTCTTTTCATTTAAAACACCAAGGGAATTCACTGCTTTACTTTGAGGTTTGTCACTGGAACAAATGGTTTCATCTGAAGAATAGAACCCCCCCTTGGCCAAATAAGAAGCCTCTCAGTAGCACACTGGAGTATCAAACCGAGATTACATATCAAATCCTGCAGTGGGGCTTGAACAAGCAATTTTTTGACACTCAGGCAACAGTGAACACCAGCTGAGCTGGTACCTGACTGCCAAGGTTTATCCACAAGATAACACAATATAATCAAAGAATGATCCAGCCCAAAGGATGCCATTTGGCATATCGTACCTCTGCCAACTCTTTGAAAGAATTAGTCCTATTCGCTTGCACTTCCTCCATAGTCCTGCAAATTTTTGCTCTTAAAGTATTTATCTAATTCCCTTTAAAGTTAACATTGAATTTGCTTCCTCCACCCTTTCAGGCATTTCAGATAATTACAACACATGGTGTAAAAAAATTTCTCCTAATCTCTGGCTCTTTTACCATTTGCTTTCTATCTGTATCTTTCATTTATTGAACCTCCTGGCAGTGGAAACAGTTTCTCCTTACTTACCCTATCAAAACCGTTCAGGATTTTGAATACCTCCAAGACAACACAATGCCTGAGTAAGGAATAACATGATACATACATACATACTTCATGTGGGTTTCACAAACATCAAATCAAACAGATGATTAGTTTCCCAAAAAAGAGTTACAGAAATGCAAAGGCAACTTGCTCAGTAAATTCTGCTGTCTCTTATAGGCAGGTTTGAACACCACAGGTGTTCAGATGTGAAAGTCTCTGGCTCTGTTTCTAAGTTATCTTGCTTGGCAAATACTGGCACACACAAGGATGAGACATCCAAACTCTTTCACATTAGCAAGCTTCATATACAAAAGGGCAAAGAATTCCTGCATCAGTTTGGGTTGGTTTCAGATCCAACAGGTATGGTAGCATACTGGTTATGTTACTGGGCCAGTAATCAAGGCCTGGATTCATGATTTGGAGGTATGGTCCAGAATCTTATGCCCTTTGGGAAATTTGAGGCATTGGGACTTTTCTGAGTTCTGCCCTTGCACTGGTCAGAGATACACCAACTGTTGGAATCTTCTGAGAGGCAGCCAATTAACAGGCCGCTTCCGTGCTTGCTGTCTCATTAAGGATAGTGGGTGGGTTCCCAAAGTACGAGACTCAATAGCAGAGCCCACAGCACAGGAGCAGCGGCAGCCCCACTGGCAGAGGTGGGTACTGCTGAAGCAGATAGGAAGGCATGAGAGACGTTTCAAAATGGAGGCACCTTCGGAAGCCTGATTAATATTTGAATGAAAGGAAGGCCCACAGCTTGAAGGACCATCAGTGTGGAAGGGAAATCCCTCCACAGGAAGGGTTATGGCCGAGGCTGTGGACTTTTCACTTTTGTGACACCTTCATGATGCCAGTGGCAGGAGGCTAGGCCTGACACCTGAACAATACTGACAAAGTCAGAAACTAGCTCCCAATTGGTCCCTTAATTGACCTAATTGGCTACCCACTGCTGCCAAGTTCTCTGCATTGACCCTGTCTTCACAAGATTGCTTGGAGGTCAGAATGCATCGAAGAGCGGACCAGTACGCATTTCAAATTTTGCTCCCATTTCCATTTCTAAACCCTCTGCAGGGCCAGGAAGATTCCACCCATGTGTTCACAATCCCACCACAGCAGCTAGGGGATTTAAATTCATCTAATTAAATTAAATTGGTAATAAAAAGCGAGCATCAGTACTGGTTCCCATGAAAGAGCCAGATTGTCTTAAAAACCCATCTGTTTCATTAATGGATATTAGGGAAGGAAGTCTGCCGTCCTTACTTGGTCTGGCCTATATGGAACTCCAGCAATGTAGCTAACTCTTAATGGCCTCTGAAATTAATTTCATTCATGAAAGTGGCTCACCATCACCTTTGCAAAGGCAACTAGGGATGCGTAATAAATGCTGGCCTTGTCAGCAATGCCCAAACCTGTGAATAAATTTTTTAAAAAGTCACCAATGTGAAAGGGCAGCGTGCTATCCCTACTGCCTCAGTCCCCTTGATTCTGAAGCTTAAGAAAGTCATAAAAACAAAACAATAACGGGATAAGAATATGAACCAGATAGAGTTTAATGTTATAAACTCTTATTTCAAAAAAGATGAGACCATGTATCAAAATCAAAAATTGCCTTCACCTTTTCAAAGTTAGTGAATAAGGATAATGTTCACATAAAACAACTCTTTAACAAAGAAGGAACATTTCTAGTAAAGTTAGTGGGAGGGACAGCAAGTGATAATCTGAAATAGAAGCAGAACATGCTGGAAATAAGCAGCACTTTATTTGGCATTTGTAAAGAGAGAAAAACAGGCCATGTTTTGAGGGGTGTTTATGAGAGAAATGGTCTAAGTAATATTGCAAAAGATGAGCGGCAAGATGTTTGGAAAGCTACTCAGCAATGTCAAGCCTCCACCACATTCCTGAGCTACACAGTCATATCTGTCTTCTCCCCGAGGTCCAGGTGATCCTAACCAGACTACAATATTCTCTAGCACTCCATAAAAGTGACAGAACTGAACACCAGCCCTCATTTCCAATGTTTGATTTTCTGTCTAGTTATATTTAACCCTATTTAATATGAGATTTTATGTATTTTTCAGGGGAGTGGTCATGGGGGAACATTACCAAATACTCTGCCTTGGTGATGCTGCTTCATGGCTAAATGTTGTTTTTGACAATAGAAGAATTCCCGTGCTCTATTTCAAATAGTGCCTTGGGATCTTTTATTAGGACAGGTGGAACCTTTATTCCAAGATTTAAAGAAAAATGTTACCTCCAATAGTGTAACAGTCCATTAATGTAGCACTGGACTGACAGCCCCAGTGATTTTCTCATGTCTCTGGCATGTGATTATTTGACTCAGCGCTGTTACTAAGCCAAAACTGACACCTAATATTCTTTTCTCTTCATAAATAATAATGTGTCTGATATAATAAGCCCCAGTAGGACAGCAGTTGACAAAAAAGAACCATCAAGAGCAAGAAAGTGCTGCCTGTGGGACATGTGGGACCAACTGTCAGACCCTGTTGGTGTACAGAGCATTGGCCCGATCAGGCACAGCTGGGAAATACAGCATACATATACCTAAGGAGCCTGACACTGTGGCAGTGCTGTGCTACCTCCTTCAGGTCTATGATCATTATAGCGCTGTCCATGTTGGCCTGAATTGGCCTCAGTTGGTATCTTGTCACTGAGGCCACTTGCAGCATTTGCCAGTTGAAGTTCACAGCTGATGGGATCCAAGTTGTGATTCTACCATTGATTAACCACTGCTCAATCCTCAAAGTGGATCTCTTAGCATGGTTTCAGCAAGCAGGAAAATGGATTAGCTAGGCCCTTGGTAGTGCTATAACATTTAAGGTCATCATCATAAATAATTATAATATAGCACCTTTCACAACCTCAGGATGGTCCAAAGCACTTTACAGACAATGAAGTACTTTTTGAAGTGTAATCATTGTTGTAAGGTAAGAAACGCAGCAAAGTAATTTGCACACAGCAAGGTTCCAAAAGCAGTAATGAGATCTATGGCTTGATTTTTAGTGATGCTAGTCAGGGATAAATATTGGTCAGGGTGCCGGGAATAACTCCCCTGCTCGTTTTCAAAATAGTGCTATTTGATCTTTTCCATACACCTGAGAGGAAAGAGGGTTGGTTTAACAGCTCATCCAAAAGACAGCACCTCCAACAGTGCTGCACTCATTCAGTACTCCACTGAAGTGTCAGCCTGAATTATGTGTTCAAACCTCTTAAGAGACACTTGAACATACAAACTCTGATGCGTGCACACTGTAGTATTTTACAAACAGATTTTCGTGTCACACTGCTCTAGCTGCACTCCCATGAGTCCCTGGATAAATCACGTGCTGCACAGATTATGTGTCATTGTGTCCTGTTAAGAGGTTGTTACTGCACATAGTTTTAAGGTCATTTTGTTTCTGTATGTCTCAACTCAGTCAGCATTATTTTCATTTTCAGATAATATTTCACTATATATGTGAGTATGCTTATAGCAGGAAATATTATGCATCATTCATAGATATGCAGAGACTGGAACCAGGCTGTAAATTTCACATTGATATATCGCTAGTTTGCATTAAAAGTGAACACGCCCAGTTTTTATTTTAGCAAGCTTTCTCCACTTCTCTTCTTCTGGCGATTCGGTGGAATACCATTCTATAGGCACAAGTGCCATCTTGTACATTGTGCTCATAAAAGTGAGGAATGTTTGTGCATCGGCAGCCAAGATCAGCTCCAAGCATTACCAGTTCTGCTGCAATAATGTGCCTTGGATTGACTTTAGAAAGGTACCTCCCTAACTAGCTACTGCTCATCAAGGTGAGGAATGTTTGTGCATCGGCAGCCGATGTCAGCTACAAGTATTACCAGTTCTGCTGCAATAATGTGCCTTGGATTGACCTTAGGAAAGTACCTCCCTCACTAGCTACTCCACATGTGTGACATATTTTCCATACCAACCAAGCCTGAGTAATATTGCCCATTAATGCCAAACTAGGAGCTGTCTGTGTCTTGTAGCTCACAAGCCCATGAGGTACTAGACTGAATCTTTTTAAACACATTTCATGTTGACCCTTCCAGACAGCAGAGGAAGAAGATTTTCATCAGGTAGTCTGAACTAAATTTGAGTCCAGGCCCCAGAAGTGAAGAACCTGTTGTGCCACCAAATTCCATTCTGAAAAAATGAATTTTCATGTTACAACGTCTTAAAAAAGGACATATTGGGTTTAAAAAGATGTGATGAACTGCCTTTGCAGTTGTTAAAAGTGGACTGGCAGAGGACTTGTGTTATATGACATCTGTTGTGAAAGTAGTGAGAGAATAGAAATGAGAGCCACCTCACATCTCCAAGTTTCACTGCTTTTGTATAAGTCTGTGGCCGACTCACTTTGGTTTGATGAAAAAAAGTAAGAGTTTTTAGGTTGTCCTTATATAATACAAAAGCAAAATACTGCAGGTGCTGGAAATCTGAAATAATAAAAAGAAAATGCTGAAATGCTCAGCAGGTCGATGAAAGCTGTGGAGCATTAACATTTCAGCTCGATAACAATTAGTCATGAATTATAAAGGGTCATTGACCTGAAATGTTAACTCTGTTCTAGTTCTGGTCCAATTGGAGATGACTGGTTAATTTTCCTCATCAATCACGCCTGCCTGCCTCCCTGCTGTAAATGACTGGGATTGAATTTACACACATAATTTGAAACTAACGCTCCACTCGCTGCAATCTGCTGGAGAGATAATCAATTTGTACGGCATGCCTGTCCTCCACTCACTTATTTTGCTGAAGAAATCACCCTACTTTTATCAAGAAAAGTTGCTTTAATTTTGGTCATGAGTTCTGTTTGCTATGGCTCATGAATTCTCTTTTTAAATAAGGTGCTACTTAAATAGACTCAGTTTGCTAAATGAATAGAAGTTACTATAAAATAGTTTGTTGTGAGTCCTGCCGTAAGTCTTAAATGCCCAACTCACTGGCTGACATAGTGATGTCAATGGACACTGTAAAAAAAAAAGTTCAAATGATGGTAATTTTGCATTGTTCTGTATTTATTTTGGAGAATTGTCTCTGCTGCCTCAACTCTGTTCTTCCTATCTTACACACGTAGCTAAGATAGTGCCATCATTTTTTGGGAAAATTACATAGGTGCGTGCCCGACCTGAATGAGTGTAAAATGACTCGCGATGACGTCGGGCGAGCGTCCTGATGTCATCGCACATTCGTGCGATATTTTGGTTGGTGGGCACATACGGGAGTTAGCAGCGCACCAGCCGACAATTAACAGGCCGATTAAGGCCATTAACGCTCTATTTGAATTACATTTTTCACTGTCCATCCAACTTTATGGTTGGCGGGCAGGTGAAAAGGCCAAGCAGCCTTTGCATTTTTTTGTGGAACCTCATCCACAGATTTTGATCCATCATTATAAAAATTTTTTAAAAAATTTCATAGGGCAGAATTTCCCCCCATTCGGGGGTGGGGGGGGAAGTTCAGGAGCGAGTGCATGGAAGTGCACCTCTGATTGGCGCCCCTGATCGGGGACATGCCGCCATTTTATGTGGGTGGGCCAATTAAGGCCTGCTCAGCGTGACGTCCGCCAGGAAGTGCTATGCGGTCCCTGTGCGGGCGGGGAGGGGGATTCCCTGAGCCGAGAGTGCGTTCTTTCCCACATGTGCATGAAAGAGCTCACTCATTCCCTGAGGGAGGGAATCCCCTCACTCGGGAAGGCTAAGTGCTGCCTCAGGGAGATCGACACCAAATTTAAAAAATGTTAAAAAAAGAAAAAAAAAATTTCCCTGACATGTCCCCTCATGAGACACTGTCACATGAGGGGACATGTCCATTACTTTTAGTTACACTTTTACTAAAAATTTAAAAACCTACATGAAACCTCATTCCGCCCTTGGATGAGGTTCCATGCTTCTTCTTAAGTCTGCCAGGGCTCCCAGCCTGTCCACCAACCTTAAGGTTGGATGGGCAGGTCCATTAATAACCTTAAGTGCTTTGTCAATGGCCTCAATAGGCCAATGACAGGTCAGAGGGTGCACAGCTGATTCGGCTGAGCCCCCACCGACCTGAAAATTTAAATGAGGCGGGGTGACATCGTGAGTTCCTTTTACATGCTGATGAGCAGGCCCCGGCCCCCACTCGCTGACTGGGAAATCCTGGCCATACTAATTTTTAGCATGTTCCTGCTCATATGACAGAGGTGTTTTTTAACACCTTAAAATCCTTCATTTTTAAAAATATTTTTATCTCCTTGAGGCAGCTCTATGCCTCAGGGAATGTTTCCTGCATGCACCTGTGTGCATGCCCAAAGTTCCCCACTCGCCCTCCTCTGCCAGCTACCACCGCCCCCCCCCCCCCCCCCCCCCCCCCCCCCCCCCCCCCCCCCCCCCCCCCCACCTCACCCCCACCATCCCCCACAGGCAGCGCTGCAGCGCGCGTCTCATGCTGAATGAAATCACGGTTGTGGCCTGATCGCGGGCAGTGGTCGGCTTCCTGACCACTCCCGCTTGCCCCATTAAGCCCACCCAATGAGGGCAAAACCCAGGCCATGGAGCACATGTTTTGAAAAAATCCCTCAGCCAGATCAGTATTTTTTTATTCAATCATGGGATGTGGGTGTTGCCGACTGGGCCAGCATTTATTGCCCATCCCTAATTGTCCTTGAGAAAGTGGTGCTGAGCAGCCTTCTTGAACCAGTGGGTACAAGTGATGTAGGTACACCTGCAATGCTGTTAGGGAGGGAGTTCCTGGATTTTGACCCAGCAACAGTGGAGGAACAGTGATATATTTCCAAGTCAGGACGATGTGTGCTTTGGAGTTGAACTTCCAGGTGGTGGAGGTCCTATGTGTCTGCTGCCCTCGTCTTTTTAGACGGTAGTGGTTGTTGCTTTGGAACATGCAGTGCATCTTGAGATGGTACACCCTGTTGCCATTGTGCATTGGTGGTGGAGACAGTGACATTTTGTGGACGTGGTGCCAATCAAACAGGCTGCTTTGACCTGGATGGTGTCAAACTTGTTGAGTGTTATTGCAGCTGCACTCATCCAGACAAGTGGAGGGTGTTCCATCACACTCCTGACTTGTACCTTGTAGATGGCGGACAGGCTTGGGGGGGTCAGGAGATGAGTTACTTGCCACAGGATTCCTAGCCTCTGACCTGCTGTTGTAGCCACTGTATTTATATAGCTAGTCCAGTACAGTTTCCCGTCAATGGTAACTCCCAGGATGTTGATGGTGAGGGATTCAGCGATGGTAATGCCATTGAATGTCAAGGGGCGATGGTTGGATTCTCTCTTGTTGGAGATGGTCATTGCCTGGCACCTGTGTGGCACGAATGTTACTTTCCACTTGTCAGCCCAAGCCCGAATATTACTGCATTTGGACGTGGATTGCTTCAGTATCTGAGGAGTCAAAAATGGTGCTGAACATTGCCCAACCATCAGCAAACATTCCCACTTCTGACCTTACGATGGAAGGAAGGTCATTAATGAAGCAACTGAAGATAGTTGGGCCTAGGACACTACCCTGAGGAACTCCTGCAATGATGTCCTGGAACTGAGATGATTGACCTCCAACAACCACAACCATCTTCCTTTCTACTAGGTATGACTCCAAGCAGCGGAGAATTTTCCCCCGATTCCCATTGACTCCAGTTTTGCTAGGTATTCTTGATGCCACACTTGGTCAAATGCTATTTTGATGTCAAGGGCAGTCGCTCTCACCTCACTTCTGGAGTTCAGCTCTTTTGTCCATGTTTGAACCAAGGCTGTAATGAGGGCAGAAGCTGAGTGACACTGGCGGAACCCAAACTGAGTGTCAGTGAGCAGGTTATTGCTGAGCAAGTGACACTTGATAGCATTGTTGATGACCCCTTCCATCACTTCACTGATGATCGAGAGTAGACTAATGGACTGATGGGACAGTAAATGCCTGGGTTAGATTTTTCACATTCCTGGTGGATGCTAGGGTTGTAGCTGTATTCTAACAGCTTGGCTAGGGGCGCTGCAAGTTCTGGAGCACAAGTCTTCGGTACTTTGCCAGAATATTATCAGGGCCCATAGCCTTTTCAGTATCCAGTGCCTTCAGCCATTTCCTGATATCAGGGGAGTGAATCGAACTGGATGAAGACTGGCATCTGTGATGCTGGGAATCTCCGGAGGAGGCCGAGATGGATCATCCACTCTGCACATCTGGTTGAAGATTGTAGCAAATGCTTCAGCCTTATCTTTCGCATTGATGTGCTGGGCTCCCCCATCATTGAGGATGGGGATATTTCTGGAGCTTCCTTATCCAGTCAGTTGTTTAATTGTCCTGGGCAATTTTTCACATTGCTGGTGGATGCTAGGATTGTAGCTGTATTCTAACAGCTTGGCTAGGGGCGCTGCAAGTTCTGGAGCACAAGTCTTTGGTACTTTGCCAGAATATTGTCAGGGCCCATAGCCTTTTCAGTATCCAGTGCCTTCAGCCATTTCTTGATATCAGGGGAGTGAATCGAACTGGATGAAGACTGGCATCTATGATGCTGGGAATCTCCAGAGGAGGCCGAGATGGATCATTCACTCTGCACATCTGGCTGAAGATTGTAGCAAATGCTTCAGCCTTATCTTTCGCATTGATGTGCTGGGCTCCCCCATCATTGAGGATGGGGATATTTCTGGAGCTTCCTAATCCAGTCAGTTGTTTAATTGTCCACCACCATTCACAACTGGATGTACTGTTTCATCGGCAGGGACAGATAAAGCAGAGGCGGAGCCACAGAGCTTAGACCTCATTTCAGCCTTGGTTGTGGAATTGCTTAACTCTGTCTATCACTTGTTGCTTCAGCTGTTTGGCACACAAGTCGTCCTGCATTATTGCTTCACCAGGTTGACACCTCATTTTCAGGCATGCCCTCCTGCAATCTTCATTGAACCAGGGTATGGCTTGGTGGTAATGGTAGAGTGGAGGAATATGCCGGGCCATGAGGTTACAGATTGTGGTTGAGTACAATTTTGCTGCTGCTCATGGCCCACAGTGCCTCATGGTTGCCGAGTCTTGAGTTGCTAGATCTGTTTGAAATCTATCCCATTAAGCACAGTGGTCATGCCACAAGACACAATGGAGGGTATCCTCAATGTGAAGATGGGATTTCGTTTCCAGAATGACTGTGCAGTGGTCACTCTGTTGATACTGTCATGGACAGATGCATCTGCGACAAGCAGGTTGATGAGGATGAGATCAAGTATGTTTTTCTCTCTCGTTGGTACCCTCACTACATGCTGCATACCCAATCTAGCAGCTATGTCCTTTAGGACGCAGCCAGCCCGCTTTGTAGTGGCGCTACCAAGTCACTCTTGGTCCCCCCATCGAGAGTATATTCTTATTCTGCACCCTTGGCACCCTCAATGCTTCCTCCAAGTGGTGTTCAACATGGGGGTGATGGTGGTACGTGGTAATAAGCAGGGGGTTTCCTTGCCCATGTTTGAGCTGATGCCATGAGACTTCATGGAGTCCGGAGTTAATGCTGAGGACTAATCGGGCAACTCCCTCCCAACTGTATACCATTGTGGCTCCACCTCTGCTGGGTCTGTCCCTGCTGGTGGAACAGTACATACCCAGGGATAGTGATGGTGGTGTCTGGGACAGCATCTGTTAGGTACGATTCCATGAGTATGACTATGTCAGCCTGTTGCTTGACAAGTCTGTGAGACAACTCTCCCAATTTTAGCACAAACCCCCAAATGATAGTAAGGAGGGCTTTGCAGGGTCAACAGGGCTGAGTCAGCCGCTGTCATTTCTGGTGCCCAAGTCGATGCCAGGTGGCCCATCCTGTCTGGTTTCATTCTTTATCCAATTTTCTGTAGTGATTTGATACAATTGAGTGGCTTCAGGGAACAGTTAAGAGTCAATCACATTGCTGTGGGTTTGGAGTCACATGTAGGCCAGGCCAGGTAAGGACACCAGATTTCCTTCCCTAAAGGGCACTAATGAACCAGATGGGTTTTTACAACAATTGACAATGGTTTCATGGTCATCATTAGAATTTTAATTCCAGATTTTTATTGAATTCAAATCCCTGGGTCCCCAGAGTATTATCCTGGGTCTCTGGATTACTAGTCCAGTGACAATACCACTTTACCACCATCTCCCCAGTTTGATTTATAATGCCCTGTTCTAGCTCACTCAGTATTTTTTACAAGGAAAGGTACTGCAATCAGCTGTTCACTCAAGGGTAACAGATCCTGGCATCAGTCCCTGAAAGCAATTAGACTGGGGGAGACCAAGATCTAGTTACAGTGTGTATGAGAGCATTGATGACTCAATTCAGGTTATTTAGCATTATGAGGCTCTGCAGTGAATCAGTATCAGCCGCAGCAGCTGGACTGGATAAATCCAGTAAAACAGGACTAGAATATAGCAAAAGAATAGAATTAGAGTAAATTGGACATCTAGCATAATTTGGTGCCAATGTTTTCCCTTTCTTACAACAATTTGAAATTATGTAACATGCCTTCAATCTTGTAATTAATTCAGTTTCATGCTGATACATAACCTATTTCCACTTGCCTGAATGAGTACAGCTCCAACAACACTCAAGAAGCTTGACATCATCCAAGACAGCACAGCTCGCTTGATTAGCACCCCTTCCGCTATCTTAAACATTCACTCCTCCACCAATGCACAGAGGCAGCAGTATGTCCCATTTACAAGATGCACTGCAGCAACTCACCAAGGCTTCTCCAGCAGCACCTTCCAAACCCACGAGCTCCACCATCTAGAAGTCAAGGGCAGCAGATGAGAGGGAACACCACCATCTGCAAGTTCCCCTCTAAGCTCCATACCATCCTGCCATGGAACTAGGTTACGGTTCCTTCACTGTTGCTGGGTCAAAATTGTGGAACTCGCTTCCTAACAGGACTGCAGCAGTTCACCACCACCTTCTCAAGAGCAATTAGGGATGGCCAACAAATAATGACCTTGCCAGTGATGCTCACATCCTGTGAAAGAATTTTTAAAAATACACACAGAAGCAAACGTTCTATGGTACGGAATGTTGTAGCTCTGGGAGCGCTGGATAGGGAAATCAGGGTTCTGGGATAGGGTTATAGGGTGGGATAATATGTTGAGGGGTAATTCTAGGAAAAGGGTTCTAGGAATACTGAGGAATGTGTGGAATTTGGGATCATTGGGAAAAGTTTTCTGGGATCATGAGGCTTTGGAGCATTTGTGTGGCTCTGATCCCGAGAACACAAGCATTATGGTCCAGGGGATTTTGAGAACTGGAAGGGAGCTCTCCCCATCATTAGTTTCCTCATTTTTAGCGTGCTCAGCCCTTACTGATCATTACTTTTAAGAAGCAGAAATGAAAATTACTCCCTGCATTCAGTAGGAGCACCGACTGGAACATTTTGGAAAAGTACACTATTAGTGAGTATTCTGGTTTACACATGTTCAAAAATTTACATTTAAAAATCATTTGAATCCCCAAAAATGGACCATTTTTTTTAACTGAATTTACTATGAATGAGATGTTGTTTGGAATGTATAGATTGCACACTGGGATATTCTAAAAACAGCACTGTGAAAGAGAGAAGATGTAATTGACAGCTTTTTTAACAGCTTTGAGGTAAAAATATACAGTTGAAGCTCAGGCTTTTGAGAGAGCTTGTGAAAGAGGAAGAGAAGATTGTGAAAAAAGAGTGCAGAAGGAAGGAAAGGCAAGAGAAAGCAAGAAAGGTGGGGAGAAGGGAGAAGAGGAGAAGGGGGAAATGGCAAGTTAGGGAGGGAAGGTAATCTGGGAGAAAAAGCAGTGTCCATTTTTGCACTGCTATAAATCATCGCAAGGCAAGTAATGTGAGAGCATCACTGATGTTGGTGGAGACTTGTATGTGCTGAATTATCTTATATTTATCAAAGACCATTGATATGGTGGAAAGGAATATCACAGCAAAATCAAGGATCAATGGCACTGCATCTTATGGGAGGTCTTTGAATGGTCGAGGAACAAATCATGAACATGGTGATTCCTAAGAATGACTTCACATACTAATTTGCTAATTTCTTATCCAATCACTTTCATAATCTTATGAGGCAATAGTATTTTGAGCAGGAATCTAATCTTGGGTTCAGATGGCACCTATCATCTCTCAAGCAATTTGTGATGTCATCTGAAGTCAAGGAGCAACACAAGCACAGGTATAAACTAAGGTAGGATGAACTTTGGAGAAGGCATAATGGACTCCTGTCCTAACATCATTAAACAAAATCAGCACTTGGGACAGACTTTCACATTGGGCAGTGGAGATAAAATCCTCAGAGTCATTCAAGAACTTGGTACATTGGATTTTATTTGTGGGAGGGTGAACTGAAATGGGGTGAATTGTATTGTGTTTAGATGACAAATATTCAAGTGTCCCTGTGCACCGATACTATGTCTTAAGAAAATAGCATAGGCTGCAAAAGTGATAAGAAGAGATTAGAGAGGCTTATGCTTTCTGATCCAGAGAAAAGATTAGGGGCGGGGGACCTCAATGTGGACATGAACATGTATTAACTTGCATTGAGAAGGTGAAACGAGAACATTGCTTCTAATTTGGACAAACCATTAGAACAAGAGAGTACAAATTTGAAAAAAATAAAAGTAAACTGTCCTGAGAAAAATGCCTTGACTCAAAAACTAATAAACCAGATTTTTTTGTATTCATAGAATTTGAGTGTCACTGGCAAGGCAGCATTTATTGTCAATCCCTAATCGCCCTTGAGAAGGTAGTGATGAGCTGCCTTCTTGAAACACTACCGTGTGTGGTGATTCTTATTGGACTTTTCCAAAACAGATTTAATACAACTTAGGACAGTTAAAACTTAATCATATTGTGTGCCTGGAGTCCTTGATAAGCTGAACCAGATATGGATTGTAAATTTCTATCATCAGGACATTTATGAACCAAATGGAATTTTAGAACCATCTAGGTTCTAGATGGTCAGCGCTACTGATTAATTCCAAATGTATTCAATTAATTGAATTTAAACTCTCCAGCTCCTATGATGGGACTCATATCTCCTGATCATTTGTCCAGGCCTCTGGATTGCTAGTCCAGTAACATAACCACTCAGTTATCGTTCTTAAATAAGATACTGCAAAGGGATTAGAATCATTAGGGGGGTGGGATTTAGATCCTAGTCCTGTTTGGATGCAATATTAAAATGGACAAATTCCATGAACTGAATGGATCTTATATATTCCTGTGGTGCTCTGAAGGAAGCAGGGGTGGGATTTACACAATCCTGAAATTCTGATCAATACACGAACAAACAGAGCATTACTCTCTATTGAGCTTTATTTTAGTTGCGCTCCACTGTTAAATGTCAGTAATGCAGCCTGAGGCCAGTGTCAGTTCACTTCAGTTTTGTGCAGTATTAGCAATTGAATCAAGATATACTGTGCTATGAAACTCTTGTAGCTTTTCTGATCCCATTGCCTGCTACATCTTACATTTTGGATGGGGTGCTAGAATGACCTATGGTCTCCTCCATGAATTTTAGTGCCAATATTACTCCATAACTTGACTGAGATACCCATTTATTGCAGACGGCAAGCAATGGAAGTACAATCCATTCCTCTCAAATGATTTATTCTAATTTATTCTGCAGTGTCACTGGTGGGAAGACAGCATTATAATTGCAGCATACTGTAGGCACAGCTGCTTTGCCAAGAAATATTCTGGCTAGATAATGACTGAGTTTGAATTGGGATTTTAGCTGTCTGTTGTGAACATTAAATAAATGACCAGCTTGCAGTGTTCTTGCTTTAGCTTACTTAACTGTTTAATGCGGGCCTATTTAAAATGAATCACTTAATACACAGCTCAAGGAAGTTTACAAAAGGCTCCGGGCAGCATTTTAGCATCAGATATGCAATAAAAGAGAGGATTAATACAATCTGGGACTCAAGTTAAACATGGCAGAAAGCTGGATTACAGTAGTAATATATTGTATATATATTTTCTTTAGGATTCTTAAAACATCCCCAGACTCGATTCTCAATTGATTTCTGAAGTATGTAATAGGCTATTGGAATGATTAGCGGTGGTTTATCAGATAGTTTGGACCAGCAGGGATTCAGAGACTTGTGTGTACAACAAGCTTGCTACTTGTGCTGATGGAATATAGTGATAATGTTATGATCCCAGCTGAGGTTACCACTGGACAAGCCTGATCCCAGGGTGGAACCCAGCTTGATAGATCCTAACTTTTATTTGCTTGCTTAGATACATGAAGAGGGCTACTGAACAGAGTCACTGGAGTCAGCTAATGAACATTTGACAAAAGAATAAAACATTTATTAAACAAGATGAGCCAGTGAGCAAACTCAGTTTAACCTCGGACTGAATGCGTGCAGTTGTCGGGTAAGAAAGTCAAAATTTTTATTTTGTACAAACACAATTTAGTTTGTAGTTAGCATTAAACTGAAATCTACAGTTTAAATTCTGTCATTACCAGCCTTAATCAGGGTTTTTTTCAGGGGTTCCAGTGAAAGAGCAGCCTAATTAAGAACCAGCTGAAACTGGATCCTCATTAAGTTATTCAGATAGGCCTTTTGTATTAGGAGCATATATAAGTAGCCAATTGCTTGGCCTAAATAGCCAAGTGGTTATGGTACTGGGTTTATAACCCCAAGATCAAGAGTTCAAATCTCACAATGGCAAACTATGAAACAATGTAACTTCATCTGAAACAGATGGAAACAGGTTTACTCAAAAGAGTATCAAGAGTTCAAATCTCACAATGGCAAACTATGAAACAATGTAACTTCATCTGAAACAGATGGAAACAGGTTTACTCAAAAGAGTATCAAGAGTTCAAATCTCACAATGGCAAAACTGTGAAACAATGTAAATTCATCTGAAACAGATGGAAACAGGTTTACTCAAAAGAGTATCAAGAGTTCAAATCTCACAATGGCAAACTATGAAACAATGTAACTTCATTTGAATAGGAACAGATGGAAATGTGTTTGTACTCGAAAGAGTTATAAGTAACCAATTTAGCGCGCCTAACAATAGAGTGCCGGAGTTGAGCACTTCAAGGATTTAATTGGAGGAAGGGAAAGAGGTGGTTCTTTTTGTTTCAGATTTCCAGCATCCGCAGTATTTTGCCTTTATTGATGGGAAAGACGAGTTTGGTTGCCTTTGCCTAAACTTTTTCAGCTTCTAGGAATTAATTCTTGTTCTGCTACAGGAGGAGAAGGTGGTTGATTGGTGAGTTTCTTTTCTTATTCATTCACAGGATTTGGGCTTCGCTGGCTGGGCCAACATTTATTGCCCATCCCTAGTTGCCTTTGAGAAGGCAATGGTGAGCTGCCTTCTTGAACTGCTGCAGTCCATGAGCTTTAGGTACACCCATGGTGCTGTTAGAAAAGGAGTTCCAGAATATTGACCCGGCGACAGTGAAGGAACGGCGATATATTTTCAAGTCAGGATGGTGAGTGGCTTGGAGGGGAACTTCCAGGTGGTGTTGTTCCCATCTGTCTGCTGCCCTTGTCGTGGTCGTGGGTTTGGAAAGAACTGTCAGAGGAGCCTTGGTGAATTCCTGCAGTGCATCTTGTAGATGGTACACACTGCAGTTACTGTGTGTCGGTGGTGGAGGGGATGAATGTTTGTGGATGTGATGCCAATAAGCGGGCTGCTTTGTCCTGGACACTGTCAAGCTTCTTGAGTGTTGTGCTAAGTGGCTAAGGTTTATTGTATTCCTAAGGCTCAAAATAGTATATTTTGAGCGAGAGGTGAGTGGGAGAAGATAAAAGGCACAGATCACGAGGCTTACCTGCAGTGACACCAGTGGCGGAGTGACATCAAGAACCACAATGTGATGTGAGTGCAGAGAAAGCGGCTGATTGGTGACTAGGATTGGTGAGTATTTCTAGTCTTTAAAGTAAAACTAAGGTCTTTTGTTTGTGTTTAGGTCTCTAGTCTTTTTTTCTTAAAAATAGCTTGTTAAGTGTAAGATCAATACTGCTGTAAAAAAAATTATTTACGATAAAGCGTAAAGAGCAAGAGATTCTTCAAGTGTAAAGAGCAGAGATACTAGAGTAATTAATTAATGATGGCAGGACAGATGACGTGTTGCTGCTGCAGCGTGTGGGAGCTGCTGGACAACAAGGTGATCCAGAGTGAACACATCTGTAGTAAGTGTTTCCAGCTCGAGGAGCTTCGGATCTGACTTGAGGAGCTGGAGTCTGAGCTGCAGACATTGTGCCACATCAGGGAAGGGCAAAGTTACATAAGTCATAAGGTCATAGAGGTCTACAGCACAGAAAAAGGCCCTTCGGCCCATTGAGTTTGCGCCGCTTAAAAAAGTGCCTAACTATTCTAATCCCATTTTCCAGCACCAGGCCCATAGCCTTGTACGCAATGGCATCGCAAGTGCACATCCAAATATTTCTTAAATGTTATGAGGGTTTCTGCCTTTACCACCCTTTCAGGCAATTCCAGATTCCCACCACCTCTGGGTGAAAAAATTCTTCCTCACATCCCTTCTAAACCTCCTGCCCCTTACCTTAAATCTATGCCCCCAGTTATTGATTCCTCCACCAAGGGGAAAAGTTCCTTCCTATCTATCCTATCTATGCCCCTCATAATTTTATACACCTCAATCATGTCCCCCCTCAATCTCCTCTGCTCCAAGGAAAATAACCCCAGTCTATCCAATCTCTCCTCATAACTAAAACTCTCCAGCCCAGACAACATCCTGGTAAATCTCCTCTGCACTCTCTCTAGTGCAATCACGTCCTTCCTATAATGTGGATTCCAAAACTGCACACAGTACTCTAGCTGTGGCCTAACCAGTGTTTTATACAGTTCCAGTCTTCTAGACTCACTTGTTCGCTCTTCTAATTTTGACTATGCATCTCCTCCTGCTGAACCTCCTCTCAGGATCCCACCCCCCTGCCAAGTTAGTTTAAATCTTCCCCAATAGCACTAGCAAACCTCCCCGCAAGGATGTTGGTCCCATTCCGGCTCAGGTGCAACCCGTCCACCCTGTACAGCTCCTACCGCCCCCAGAAATGGTCCCAATGTCCCAGAAATCTAAAGCCCTCCCTCCTGCACCATCTCTCCAGCCACACATTCATCTGGACTAACCTCCTATTTCTATACTCACTAGCATGTGGCACCGGAAGTAATCCAGAGATTACAACCTTTGAGGTCCTGTTTTTCAGTCTGTCTCCTAGCTCCCTAAATTCTGCTTGCAGGACCTCATCCCCCTTTCTACTTATGTCGTTGGTATCAATATGTACCACAATCTCTGTCTGTTTGCCCTCCTGCTTTAGAATGCCCTGCAGCCGTTCAGTGACATCCTTGGCCTTGGCACCAGGGAGGCAACATACCATCCTGGAGTTACGTCTACGGCCGGAACGCCTGTTTGTTCCCCTTACTGTCGAATCTCCTACCACTATTGCTCTTGCCCTGTTTTTTTCCACAAAACTCAGCCTCATGGATGCACCTCGGTGCCTCCAGCTACTGCTCAAGCTCTGAAACTTGGAGCTCAAGTAGCTGCAGCTGGTGGCACTTCCTGCACACGTGGTCAGTCAGAGCGCATGGAGCGTCCAGGACCTCCCACATGTTGCAGGTGGTACATAACATGGGACTGAGCTGCCCTGCCATGCCTCTAGTTGAAAAAAAAACCCTTACTTTAAGTTAAATACAGTAAAAAAACTTAAAATTATTTATGTACTTTAAATAAAAACTAGAACTCTTACCTTTCCTCAGCTTAATCTATTTTAAACTGGAGAAAAAACTGGAGAAAAACACTTACCCGCTACTCACCAATAATCTCTCACCTTTGGGCTGATGTCACTTGTTGAAGCTTCCCCACACTCGAGCTGGTTCTGATCTCTCCGCTGGTCTCTCATGCTGTCATGTGATGTCACTCTTGCTATTTTCAACAAGAACTGACTGCAGGACACTCTTCCCAGAGTATGCTAGCCTTTTGTAATTCATGCAAGAGGACCTCCAAATCCCTTTGTGCTGCAGTTTTCTGCAGTTTTTCACCATTTAAATAATATTCAGTTCCTCATCTTCCTGCCAAAGTGCATAACCTCACGTTTTCCCACATTATATTCCATCTGCCAAGTTTTTGCACACTCACTTAAACTGCCAATATCCCTCTGTAGACTCCTTGAGCCATCTTCACCACTTGCCTTCCCACCTATTTGTGTGTCATCTGCAAACCTGGCGATCATACATTCACTTACCTCATTCAAGTCATTAATATATATTGTAAATAATTGAGGCCCCAGCACTGATCCCTGTGGCACTCCACTAATTACTGGTTGCCATCCTGAAAATGGCCCCCTTATCCCAACTCTCCGTCTTCTATTCTGCTTGCCACCGCCTCAAAGAATTCTGATAAATTTGTCAGGCATGATTTCCCCTTCATGAAGCCATGCTGACCCTGCTTGATTATATTATGTATTTCTAAACGCTCTGCTATTACATCCTTTACAATAGACTCTGACATTTTCCCAATGATGGACGTTAAACTAAGTGGCCTATAGTTACCTGTTTTTGTCTCCCTCCCTTTCCGAATAAGGGTGTTACATTGATAGTTTTCCAATCTTCTGGGACTTTTCCAGAATCTAAGGAATCTTGTAAGATTACTACTACTGCATCCACTATTTGTGCGGCTACTTCCTTAAATATCCTAGGATGAAACCCATCAGATCCAGGGGACTGAAACAAAAAAAGAAAATGCTGGAAAAACTCAGCAGGTCCAACAGCATCTGTAGAGAGCAAAACAGAGTTAACGTTTCGAGTCCATATGACTGTTCTTCAGAGCTAAAGAGAAGTAAAAATGTGATGAAATTTATACTGTTTAAGGGGGTGAAGCAGGTGAAGCCGGATAGAAGCCCAGCAATAGGTGGGGGCAAATGAGAGATTGCCAAAGATGTAATGAACAAAAGGACAAAGATGTGTTTATGATAGTGGTACTGGCTAAAGGAGGTCCTGATGGTGGCATTAAAGTAAGAAAACAGAATGTGATAACAGCAGTATAAGGGTAGCACTCTGGAAAGAACAACATGGACAAGTGACAGATGGCCCTTGTGGGGGTAGGATGGGGGGAGGGGACAGTGGTGGGAAAAAAGGTTGAAAACAGGATAAAAGGTGAAGATAAAGCAATGAATAAAAATAAAAACAAGTGGATAAGGAATAAAAATTGAAAAATGAATGTGAATATTGAAAAAAGTGGATAAAAAGGGCGTGAGGATGGTGGAGAGAGTTCATGGTCTGAAGTTAATGAACTCAATGTTAAGTCCGGAAGGCTGTAAAGTGCCTAGTCGGAAGATGAGGTGCTGTTCCTCCAGCTTGCGTGGGCTTCACTGGAACATTACAGCAGGCCAAGGACGGACATGTGGGCATCAGAACAGGATGGTGTGTTGAAATGGCAAGCGACAGGAAGGCCTGAGTCATGCTTGTGGACAGACTGAAGGTGTTCCGCAAAGTGATCACCTAGTCTGCGTTTGGTCTCTCCAATGTAGAGGAGATTGCATTGGGAGCAGCGAATGCAGTAGACCTCCGTCCTCCCGTCACTTTTGTCCCTTAATTATTTAGTAATTTTGGAATACTATTAGTGTCTTCTACTGTGAAGACTGATGCAAAGTATTTATTCAACGCCTCTATCATTCCCTGGTTTCCCATTATTATTTCCCAGCCTTATTCTCTAAGAGGCCCATGTTCACTTTGGCCTCTCCCTTCCTTTTTATATATTTAAAGAAGCTCTTACTGTCTTTTTTTATGTTACATGCTAATTTACCCTCAACGTTTATTTCCTTCCTCTTTATTATTTTTTGGTCATCTTTTGTTCGTTTTTAAAATTTCCCAATCCTCTGGCTTACCACTCACCTTTGCCACATTGTGTGTTTTTTTCTTTCAATGTGATACTACCCTTAACTTACTTAGTTAAACCTTAATTGGTTTATCCCCTTCCTCAAATCCTTCTTTTTCTCACTGGGGTTTTTCTTTGTTGAGAGTCATGAACGTCTGCTATTGTTCATCAATCATCTTTTCTGCTAAACTCCTTTCCCGGTCAACTCCAGCCAACTCTTCCCTCATTCCTTTACATTTACCCTTATTTAAATTTAGTACAATTGTTTCCGACCAAGTTTCTCACTCTCAAACTGAATGCTAAATTCTACCATGTTATGGTCACTGTTTCCTAGGGTATCTTTTATTCTGAGATCATTTATTAAACCTGCTTCATTTCATATTACCAGATCCAAAATAGCCTGATCCCTGAATTGATCCACAACATATTGTTCAAGGAAACTGCCCCGAATACACTGTATGAATTCTTGTTCATGGCTACTCTGCCAGTTTGATTTTCCCAATCCACATGAATAATTAATGTGCTGCCTTTTTTACATGCCCTCATTATCTCCTGATTTATTCTCCATCCTAGAGTATAGCTACTGTTAGGCAGCCTATAGACTACTCCCACCAGTGTCTTCGACCCTTGTAATTTCTTACTGCCACCCATATGGATTCTATATCTTCCGATCCAAGATCATTTCTTGTTATTGTACTTATTCCATCTCATCGCAACAAAGCTACCCCACCAACCTTTTGTTCTTGCCTGTCCTTTCGAAAAGTCACATATCCCTGAATATTTAGTTCCCAGCTTTGATCTCCTTGTAAACATGTCTCCATAATGGCTATAAGATTATACCCATTAACCTCTATTTGTGCTGTTAATTCATTTATTTTATTCTGAATACTATGTGCATTTAAGAGCCATTCATTTTGCCTTTTTACCATTTTTCCCCCTTTGACCCTATTTGCTGCTTTTTTTATGTTTGTACACTCTGTCCTTTCCTGTCATGCTCTGAGTATCTTTACTTAATAGCTGCCCTGCAAAGCTGCCACATCCTTTTGCTTTGTAAACCTACATATCCCCTTTCCAGAACCGCCCCCCCCCACTCTTCTATTTAGTTTCAAGACCTCTCTACAGCCCTAGTTATTCAATTTGCCAGGACTCTAGTCGCAGCATGATCCAAGTGAAGCCCTTCCCACCGGAACAGCTCCTGTCTACCCCAGTACTGGTGCCAGTGCCCATGAACTGAAAGCCATTCCTCCCACACCAATCTTTGCGCCATGTATTTAATGCCATGATTTTATTTACCCTATGCTAGTTTGCCAGTGGCTCAGATATTAATCTCGAGATTATTACATTGGAGGTTCTGCTTTTTAATTTAGCTCCTAACTGTTAAAATTCTTTCAGCAGAAACTCATTGCTAGTCCCATCAATGTCATTAGTACCAACGTGAACAACAGCAGCTGGATCCCTCCCTTCGCACTCCACGTTCCTCTCCAGCCCTGAGGAGATGTCCTTAACCCTGGCACCAGGCAGGCAACACAGCCTTTGGGACTCATGGTCATGGCTGCAGAGAACATCATCTACTCCCCTAATTATACTGTACCCTACCATTACTATGTTCCGTTTTCCTCTCCCCACTTGAATGGTTCCCTGTACCACGGTGTCGTGGGCAGTTTGCTCATCCTCCCTGCAGTCCCCGCTCTCATCCACACAGCTTGCAAGAACCTCATAACTGTTGGACATTTGCGGGGGCCAAGTCTCTTTCGAACGCTACCCACTAGGTCCCCATACCTGCCTCACCTGCAGTCACACCCTCCTGTCCCTGATCACAGAGCAAATTTGACTCACTTAATCTGAGGGGAGTGACTGCCTCCTGGAGCAAAGTGTCCAGTGTCTGGGAAGAGTGTCCTGCAATTAGCATCATGGTGAAGCAGTCTGGGAAGAGTTTCCTGCAGTCAGCATTGAGGTAAAACAGTCTGGGAGGAGTGTCCTGCAGCCAGTTTTCGTTGAAAATAACAAGAATGACATCATGAGACAGCACAAGAGAGCGGCGGAGAGATCAGAACCAGTGTGAGTGCAGGGAAGCTTCAAAAAGCATTGTCAGCACAAAGGTGAGAGCTGATTGGTGAGTAGTGGGTAAGTGTTTTTCTCCAGTTTGAAATAGGTTAAGCTAAGGCAAAGTAAGAGTTCTAGGTCTGGCAGCATCGGCGGAGAAGAAAAGAGTTGACGTTTCGAGTCCTCATGACCCTTCGACAGAACTTGAGTTCGAGTCCAGGAAAGAGCTGAAATATAAGCTGGTTTAAGGTGTGTGTGTGGGGGGCGGAGAGATAGAGAGACAGAGAGGTGGAGGGGGTTGGTGTGGTTGTAGGGACAAACAAGCAGTGATAGAAGCAGAATATCAAAAGATGTCAACAACAATAGTACAATAGAACACATAGGTGTTAAAGATAAAGTTGGTGATATTATCTAAACGAATGTGCTAATTAAGAATGGATGGTAGGGCACTCAAGGTATAGCTCTAGTGGGTTTTTTTTTTATTTTATATAATGGAAATAGGTGGGAAAAGGAAAATCTTTATAATTTATTGGGAAAAAAAAAGAGAAGGGGGAAACAGAAAGGGGGTGGGGATGGGGGAGGGGACTCACGACCTAAAGTTGTTGAATTCAATATTCAGTCCGGAAGGCTGTAAAGTCCCTAGTCGGAAGATGAGGTGTTGTTCCTCCAGTTTGCGTTGGGCTTCACTGGAACAATGCAGCAAGCCAAGGACAGACATGTGGGCAAGAGAGCAGGGTGGAGTGTTAAAATGGCAAGCGACAGGGAGGTTTGGGTCATTCTTGCGGACAGACCGCAGGTGTTCTGCAAAGCGGTCGCCCAGTTTACGTTTGGTCTCTCCAATGTAGAGGAGACCACATTGGGAGCAACGAATGCAGTAGACTAAGTTGGGGGAAATGCAAGTGAAATGCTGCTTCACTTGAAAGGAGTGTTTGGGTCCTTGGACGGTGAGGAGAGAGGAAGTGAAGGGGCAGGTGTTGCATCTTTTGCGTGGGCAAGGGGTTGTGCCATAGGAGGGGGTTGAGGAGTAGGGGGTGATGGAGGAGTGGACCAGGGTGTCCCGGAGGGAGCGATCCCTACGGAATGCCGATAAGGGGGGTGAAGGGAAGATGTGTTTGGTAGTGGCATCATGCTGGAGTTGGCGGAAATGGCGGAGGATGATCCTTTGAATGCGGAGGCTGGTGGGGTGATAAGTGAGGACAAGGGGGACCCTATCATGTTTCTGGGAGGGAGGAGAAGGAGTGAGGGCGGATGCGCGGGAGATGGGCCGGACACGGTTGAGGGCCCTGTCAACGACCGTGGGTGGAAAACCTCGGTTAAGGAAGAAGGAGGACATGTCAGAGGAACTGTTTTTGAATGTAGCATCATCGGAACAGATGCGACGGAGGCGAAGGAACTGAGAGAATGGGATGGAGTCCTTACAGGAAGTGGGGTGTGAGGAGCTGTAGTCGAGATAGCTGTGGGTGTCGGTGGGTTTGTAATGGATATTGGTGGACAGTCTATCACCAGAGATTGAGACAGAGAGGTCAAGGAAGGGAAGGGAAGTGTCAGAGATGGACCACGTGAAAATGATGGAGGGGTGGAGATTGGAAGCAAAATTAATAAATTTTTCCAAGTCCTGACGAGAGCATGAAGCAGCACCGAAATAATCATCGATGTACCGGAGAAAGAGTTGTGGAAGGGGGCCGGAGTAGGACTGCAACAAGGAATGTTCCACATACCCCATAAAGAGACAGGTATGTGGAACATTCCTTGTTGCAGTCCTACTCCGGCCCCCTTCCACAACTCTTTCTCCGGTACATCGATGATTATTTCGGTGCTGCTTCATGCTCTCGTCAGGACTTGGAAAAATTTATTAATTTTGCTTCCAATCTCCACCCCTCCATCATTTTCACGTGGTCCATCTCTGACACTTCCCTTCCCTTCCTTGACCTCTCTGTCTCAATCTCTGGTGATAGACTGTCCACCAATATCCATTACAAACCCACCGACACCCACAGCTATCTCGACTACAGCTCCTCACACCCCACTTCCTGTAAGGACTCCATCCCATTCTCTCAGTTCCTTCGCCTCCGTCGCATCTGTTCCGATGATGCTACATTCAAAAACAGTTCCTCTGACATGTCCTCCTTCTTCCTTAACCGAGGTTTTCCACCCACGGTCGTTGACAGGGCCCTCAACCGTGTCCGGCCCATCTCCCGCGCATCCGCCCTCACTCCTTCTCCTCCCTCCCAGAAACATGATAGGGTCCCCCTTGTCCTCACTTATCACCCCACCAGCCTCCGCATTCAAAGGATCATCCTCCGCCATTTCCGCCAACTCCAGCATGATGCCACTACCAAACACATCTTCCCTTCACCCCCCTTATCGGCATTCCGTAGGGATCGCTCCCTCCGGGACACCCTGGTCCACTCCTCCATCACCCCCTACTCCTCAACCCCCTCCTATGGCACAACCCCTTGCCCACGCAAAAGATGCAACACCTGCCCCTTCACTTCCTCTCTCCTCACCGTCCAAGGACCGAAACACTCCTTTCAAGTGAAGCAGCATTTCACTTGCATTTCCCCCAACTTAGTCTACTGCATTCGTTGCTCCCAATGTGGTCTCCTCTACATTGGAGAGACCAAACGTAAACTGGGCGACCGCTTTGCAGAACACCTGCGGTCTGTCCGCAAGAATGACCCAAACCTCCCTGTCGCTTGCCATTTTAACACTCCACCCTGCTCTCTTGCCCACATGTCTGTCCTTGGCTTGCTGCATTGTTCCAGTGAAGCCCAACGCAAACTGGAGGAACAACACCTCATCTTCCGACTAGGGACTTTACAGCCTTCCGGACTGAATATTGAATTCAACAACTTTAGGTCGTGAGTCCCCTCCCCCATCCCCACCCCCTTTCTGTTTCCCCCTTCTCTTTTTTTTTCCCAATAAATTATAAAGATTTTCCTTTTCCCACCTATTTCCATTATATAAAAATAAAAAAAAAAAACCCACTAGAGCTATACCTTGAGTGCCCTACCATCCATTCTTAATTAGCACATTCGTTTAGATAATATCACCAACTTTAACTTTAACACCTATGTGTTCTATTGTACTATTGTCGTTGACATCTTTTGATGATCTGCTTCTATCACTGCTTGTTTGTCCCTACAACCACACCAACCCCCTCCACCTCTCTGTCTCTCTATCTCTCCGCCCCCCACACACACACCTTAAACCAGCTTATATTTCAGCTCTTTCCTGGACTCGAACTCAAGTTCTGTCGAAGGGTCATGAGGACTCGAAACGTCAACTCTTTTCTTCTCCGCCGATGCTGCCAGACCTGCTGAGTTTTTCCAGGTAATTCTGTTTTTGTTTTGGATTTCCAGCATCCGCAGTTTTTTTGTTTTTATCTAAGAGTTCTAGTTTTTATTTGAAGTACATAAATAATTTAACATTTTTTTTACAGTAGTTAACTGAAAGTAAAGCATTTTTTTTTATCAACTAGAGGCCTGGCAGGGCAGCTCAGTCCTGTGTTATGTACCGCCTGCAACATGTGGGAAGTCCTAGGTGCTCCATGCGCTCTGACCAACCACATGTGCAGGAAATGCTACCAGCTGCAGCTACTTGAGTTCCGGGTTTTGGAGCTTGAGTGGCAGCTGGGGGCACTGAGGTGCATCCACGAGACTGGGAGTTTTGTGGATAACACGTTTTTAGACGTGCTCACTCCACAGCTCACGGAAATGCAAACAGAAGGGGAATGGGTGACTATCAGTCAGAAGAAAGTTGTGAGGCAGGTCGTCAGGAAATCTCCAGGATGCATCTCGCTCAAGAACTGTTTTCCTGTGTTGGAAATGGTGAGAGTGACGGTTCCTCTGGGGAGTGCATCCACACTCATGGCTCTGTGAGTGGCTCAGCTGCACAGGGGGGGAGGAAAAAGAGGGAAAGAGCAATAGTGATAGGAGACTTTCTGCGGCCATAGACGTGACTTCAGGATGGTATGTTGCCTCCCTGGTGCCAGGGTCATGGATCTCACTGAACGGCTGCAGGGCATTCTAAAGGGGGAGGGTAAACAGACAGAGATTGTGGTACATATTGGTACCAATGACATAAGTAGAAAGAGAGTTGAGGCCTTGCAAGCAGAATTTAGGGAGCTAGGAGACAGATTAAAAAACAGGACCTCAAAGGTAGTAATCTCTGGATTACTTCTGGTGCCACGCACTAGTGAGAATAGAAATAGTAGGTTAGTCCAGATGAATGCACGGCTGGAAAATGATGCAGGAGGGAGGACTTTAGATTTCTGGGACATTGGGACCATTTCTGGGGGCGGTGGGACCTGTACAGGGCGGACGGGTTGCACCTGAACCAGAATGGGACCAACATCCTTGCGGGAAGGTTTGCTAGTGCTGTTGAGGAGGGTTTAAACTAACTTGGCAGGGGGATGGGATCCTGAGAGAAGGATCAGCAGGGGGAGATGCACAGTCAAAATTAGAAGAGAGAGCAAGTGAGTCTGGAAGGCATAGAAATTACAGGCCAGTTAAGGAACAATGAAGCTTTGGCAAGGTTGGATGGTATTTATTTTAATGCAAGGAGTCTGACGAATAAGGCAGATGAGTTGAGGGCACAAATTAACACACGGAAGTATGATGTCATTGCTGTCACAGAAACATGGTTGAGAGAGGGGCAGGATTGGCAGCCCAATATTCCAGGATATAAGGTCTTCAGGAGAGACAGGGAAGCAGGTAAAAGAGGAGGGGGTATTGCAATATAGATCAAAGAATCAATTAAAGCAGTAAGGAGGGACGACATCTTAAAAGGCTCCTCAAATGAAGCCATATGGGTAGAACTTTAAAACATAAAAGGAGCAATCACATTGCTGGGAGTGTACTATAGGCCCCCAAACAGTCAGAAATAGAAGAGCAGGTATGTAGGCAAATTTCAGAGAAGTGTAAAAATAATAGGGTAGTAATAGTGGGGGATTTCAACTTCCCCAACATTAACTGGGTTAATCATAGTGTGATAGGCTTAGAGGGAGCAGAATTCTTAAAATGCATCCAGAGAACTTTTTAAGCCAGTACGTAGAAGATCCTACAGAGGGGGCAATCCTGGACTTAATTTTAGGGAATGAAACCGGGCAAGTGGTAGAGATATCAGTGGGGGGAGCATTTTGCAGATAGTGATCATAACTCCGTTAGATTCAAGGTTGTTATGGAAAAGTACAAGGATGGGCCAGACATCAGAGATCAAAATTGGGGGAGGATCGATTTTAATAAGATCAGATATGATTTGGCCAGAGTGGACTGGGAACAGCTACTTTTAGGTAAATCTGCATCAGAGCAGTGGGACTCATTCAAGAAGGAAATAGGGAAGGTACAGGGCCAACAAATTCCAGTAAAGATAAAGGGTGGGACCAACAAATCCAGGGAACCCTGGATGTTGAGGGATATACAGGATTGGATAAAGAGAAAAAGGGAGGCTTATGGCAGATTCCGAGGGCTCAAAACAGTGGAAGCCCTAGAGGAGTATAGAATGTGTAGGGGGGGAACTTAAAAAGGAAATTAGGAGAGCAAAAAGTGGGCAGGTAAAATAAAGGAAAATCCAAAGTTATTTTACAAGTACATTAAGAGTAAGAGGATAACTAGGGAAAGGGCTGGGCCCATTAAGGACCATAGTGATAATTTGTGTGTGGAGCCGGAAGACGTAGGTAGGGTTCTAAATGAATACTTTGTGTCAGTGTTCACAAGTGAGAGGGACGACGTGGTTATCGAAATCAGGCAGAAGAACTGTGATGTAATTTAAAAAATTAGCAAAGAAGGGGAGGAAGTTCTAAGTGATCTGGCAGCCTTAAAAGTAGATAAACCTTCAGGCCCGGATGAAATGTATCCCAGGCTGTTGAGTGAGGCAAGGGAGAAGATAGCAGGGGCGCTGGCAATCATTTTCAATACCTCTCTGGCCACAGAAGAGATGCCAGAGGACTGGAGGACAGCCAATGTGGTACCATTATTCAAGAAGGGAGGAAGGATAAACCAGGGAACTACAGGCCAGTCAGTGGTGGGGAAACTATTGGAAGCAATTCTGAGGTACAGATTTAATCTACACTTGGAGAGGCAGGGATTAATCAAGGACAGTCAACATGGTTTTGTTAAGGGAAGGTCATGTCTGACCAATTTGATTGAATTTTTTGAAGAGGTGACTAGGAGGTGTGTAGATGAGGGCAATGCATTTGACGTAGTCTACGTGGACTTCAGCAAGGCTTTTGATAAGGTCCCGCATGGGAGATTGATAGCGAAGGTAAGAGCCCGTGGGATCAAAGGCAATCTGGCAAATTGGATCCAGAATTGCTGAGTGGCAGGAAGCAGAGGGTGATGGTCGAGGGGTGTTTTTGTGGCTGGATGCCTGTGTCCAGTGGGGTTCCACAGGGATCAGTGTTAGGTCCCTTGCTGTTTGTGGTACATATAAACAATTTAGACTTTAATGTACGAGGGTTGATCAGTAAGTTCGTGGATGAGACAAAAATTGGTGGGGTGGTAAATAGTGAGGAGGATAGCCTTAGATGACAGGAGGATTTCGACCGGCTGGTCAGATGGGCTGATGGGAATTTAATCCGGAGAAGTGTGAGGTGATGCACTGGAAGGGACAAACAAGGCACGGGAATACACGATGAATGGTCGGATCCTGGGAAGTACCGAGGATCAGAGGGACTTGGTGTGCGTGTCCACCGGTCCCTTAAGGTAGTGGGACAGGTAGGTAAGGTGATTAAGAAGGCATATGGGATACTTGCCTTTATTAGCCGAGACATAGAATGTAAGAGCAGGAAGGTTATGCTGGAACTGTATAAAACGCTGGTTTGGCCACAGCTAGAGTATTGTGTGTAGTTCTGGAATCCGCATTATAGGAGGGATGTGATTGCCTTAGAGAGAGAGCAGAGGAGATTTACCAGGATGTTGCCTAGGCTGGAGTGTTTTAGTTATGAGGAGAGATTGGATAGACTGGGATTATTTGCTTCAATTAATGACTGCACATAAACAGTACCTTATTGAATCATATCCGCACCATAAACTCACTTAAGCAGAAGCGGTTTGGCAAAATAATTAATGATACCACTAAACACGTAACAAATCTCTCTGACCATGTACTCTCAGAAAGTGAGGAGTTTGTTCTTGTGCATGGTTTCAATTTTGGTGTACCTCCATCCCAAATCAAACGGGAAGAGGTATTAACTGAGTTTGAACTCCTCTACTCCCAACTGTCCCACCACAAACCAGTGTCCACTGAATCCTCGAAAGCACACCTAGCTGATCCAGCGCATGCATATTGCAGGATTCTGAACGACCTGTCCGACTTCCACATGCAATGTGAACATCTCACAGCGTTGCGAGGCTTCAAGACCAACTTAAAGAGGCTTTAAGCAAGACATACACATCAGTAAACCTGACAAAGGGATGGGAATAGTCATCCTTAACAAGTGTGACTATATCTACAAAATGCACGCCATTCTTAATGACAGGTCCAAACTCGCATGCATTGGACCTGCCGCTCAATATTACCAGACATCCTCGCTTGAAAGTAGGCTAAAAAAATGGTTCCTAGAATTGTGTAAGAGCATTGAGCTACCGTGTGATATTTATGACAGGATTCATCCTCACGGTTCGCTGAGTCCGCGTCTGTTTGGGCTGCCCAAGACACACAAAGTGATGTCCCTCTAGAAACATAGAAAATAGAAGCAGGAGTAGGCCATTCGAGCCTTCCTCACCATTCATCATGATCATGGCTGATCATCCAGCTCAATAGCCTGCTCCTGCTTTCTCCCCATATCCTTTGATCCCTTTCGCCCCAAGAGCTATTTCTAACTCCTTCTTGAAAATATACAATGTTTTGGCCTCAACTACTTTCTGTGGTAGCGAATTCCACAGGCTCACCACTCTCTGAGTGAAGAAATTTCTTCTCATCTCATTCCTAAATGGTCTACCCCGTATCCTCAGACTGTGACCCTGGTTCTGGACTCCCCCACCATCGGGACCATCCTTCCTGCATCTACCCTGGCTAGTCCTGTTAGAATTTTATAAGGTTTCTATGAGATCCCCCCTCATTCTTCTGAACTCCAGCAAATATAATCCTAACCGACTCAACCTCTCATCATGTGTCAGTCCTGCCATCCCAGGAATCAGTCTGGTAAACCTTCTCTGCACTCACTCTATAGCAAGTACATCCTTCCTCAGATAAGGAGACCAAAACTGCACAAAATATTCCAGGTGTGGTCTCACCAAGGCTCTGTATAATTGCAGCAAGACATCCCTGTTCCTGTACTAGAATCCTCTGGCTATGAAGACCAACATATCATTTGTCTTCTTTACCGCCTGTTGCACCTACATGCTTACCTTCAGCGACTGGTGTACGAGGACACCCAGGTTTCGTTGCACATTCCCCTCTCTCAATTGATGGCCATTCAAGTAATAATCTGCCTTTTTCCAGAAAAGTAGATAACCTCATGTTCATCCACATTATACTGCATCTGCCATGCATTTGCCCACTCACTCAGCTTGTTCAAATCACACTGAAGCATCTCTGCATCCTCCTCACGGCTCACCCTCTCACCCAGCTTTGTGTCATCTGCAAATTTGGATATATTACATTTAGCTCCTTCATCTAAATCATTAATATATATTGTGAATAGCTGAGGACCCAGCACTGATCCCTGTGGTACCCAACTAGTCACTGCCTGCCATTTGGAAAAAGACCCGTTTATTCCTGCTCTATGTTTCCTGTCTGCCAACCAGTTTTCTATCCATCTCAATACACTACCCCCAGTCCCATGCGCTTTAATTTTACACGCTAATCTCTTTTGTGGGACTTTGTCAAAAACTTTCTGAAAATCCAAATAAACCACATCCACCTCATCAACTCTACTAGTTACATCCCCGAAAAATTCCAGTATATTTGTCAAGCATGATTTCCCTTTCATAACTCCATGCTGATTCTGTCCGATTCTGCCACTGTGTTCCAAGTGCTCAGCTATTAAATCTTTTAGAATAGACTCTAGAATTTTCCCCACTACCAACGTCAGGCTGACTGGTCCACAATTCTCTATTTTCTCTCTACTTCCCTTTTTAAATAGTGGAGTTACATTAGCTACCCTTCAATCTGTAGGAACTGTTCCAGAATCCATAGAATCTCAGAAGATGACCTCCAATGCATCCACTATTTCTAGGGCCACTTCCTTAAGTACTCTGGGATATAGATTAACAGGCTCTGGGGATTTATCGGCCTTCAATCCCATCAATTTCTTCAACACCATTTCCCTACTAATACTGATTTCTTTCAGTTCCTCCCTCTCACTAAACTGTGTTCGCCAACATTTCTGGTATATTATTCGTGTCCTCCTTTGTGAAGACAGAACCAAAGTATGTATTTAGTTGGTCAGCCATTTCTTTGTTCCCCATTATAAATTCCTGTTTCTGACCGTAAGGGACCTACATTTGCCTTCACCAATCTTTTTCTCTTCACATACCTATAAAAACTTTTATAGTCAGTTTTTATGTTCCCCACAAGCTTACGCTCATACTCTATTTTTCCCTTCTTAATCAATCCATTGGTCTTCCTTTGCTGAATTCTAAACTGCTCCCAATCCTCAGGTCTGTTGTTTTTTTTTAGCCAATTTGTATGCCTCTTCCTTGGATCTAATACAATCTCTAATTTCCCTTGTAAGCCATGGTTTGGTCACCTTTCCTTTTTCACTTTTGCGCCAGACAGGAATAAACAATTAGATAAAAACAAAAAACTGCGGATGCTGGAAATCCAAAACAAAAACAGAATTACCTGGAAAAACTCAACAGTCGGCGGAGAAGAAAAGAGTTGACGTTTCAAGTCCTCATGACTGTTCAACAGAACTGGGTGAATCCAAGGAGAGGGGTGAAATATAAGCTGGTTTAAGGTGGGGGGTGGTGGGGGGTGGTGTTGGGTGAGGGGAGAGAAGTGGAGGTGGGGGGTGGTGTGGTTGTAGGGACAAGCAAGCAGTGATAGGAGCAGATAATCGAAAGATGTCACAGACAAAAGAACAAAAGAACACAGAGGTGTTGAAATTGGTGATATTATCTAAACAAATGTGCTAATTAAGAATGGATGGTACGGCACTCAAGGTACAGCTCTAGTGGAGGTGGGGGGGGCATAATAGATTTAAAAATAATGGAAATAGGTGGGAAAAGAAAAATCTATACAAATTATTGGAAAAAACAAAAGGAAGGGGGAAGAAACAGATAGGGGGTGGGGATGGAGGAGGGAGTTCAAGATCTAAGGTTGTTGAATTCAATATTCAGTCCAGAAGGCTGTAAAGTGCCTAGTCGAAAGATGAGGTGCTGTTCCTCCAGTTTGCGTTGGGCTTCACTGGAACAATGCAGCAAGCCAAGGACAGACATGTGGGCAAGAGAGCAGGGTGGAATGTTAAAATGGCAAGCGACAGGGAGGTTTGGGTCATTCTTGCGGACAGACCGCAGGTGTTCTGCAAAGCGGTCGCCCAGTTTATGTTTGGTCTCTCCAATGTAGAGGAGACTGCATTGGGAGCAATGAATGCAGTAGACTAAGTTGGGGGAAATGCAAGTGAAATGCTGTTTCACTTGAAAGGAGTGTTTGGGCCCTTGGACGGTGAGGAGAGAGGAAGTGAAGGGGCAGGTGTTGCATCTTTTGCCTGGGCATGGGGAGGTGCCATAGGTGGCGGTTGAGGAGCAGGGGGTGATGGAGGAATGGACAGGGTGTCCCGGAGGGAACGATCCCTAAGGAATGCCGACAGGGGGGTGAAGGGAAGATGTGTTTGGTGGTGGCATCATGCTGGAGTTGGCGGAAATGGCGGAGGATGATCCTTTGAATGTGGAGGCTGGTGGGGTGATAAGTGAGGACAAGGGGGACCCTATCATGTTTCTGGAAGGGAGGAGAAGGCATGAGGGCAGATGCGCGGGAGATGGGCCGGACACGGTTGAGGGCCCTGTCAACGACCATGGGTGGAAAACCTCAGTTAAGGAAGAAGGAGGACATGTCAGAGGAACTGTTTTTGAAGGTAGCATCATCAGAACAGATGGCAGCATTCCGTAGAGATTGTTCCCTCCGGGACACCCTGGTCCACTCCTCCATCACTCTCTACTCCTCAACCCCCACCTATGGCACCTCCCCATGCCCACGCAAAAGATGCAACACCTGCCCCTTCACTTCCTCTCTCCTCACCGTCCAAGGGCTCAAACACTCCTTTCAAGTAAAGCAGCATTTCACTTGCATTTCCCCCAACTTAGTCTACTGCATTCATTGCTCCCAATGCGGTCTCCTTTACATTGGAGAGACCAAACGTAAACTGGGCGACCGCTTTGCAGAACACCTGCGGTCTGTCCACAAGAATGACCCAAACCTCCCTGTCGCTTGCCATTTTAACACTCCACCCTGCTCTCTTGCCCACATGTCTGTCCTTGGCTTGCTGCATTGTTCCAGTGAAGCCCAACGCAAACTGGAGGAACAGCACCTCATCTTCCGACTAGGCACTTTACAGCCTTCTGGACTGAATATTGAATTCAACAACTTTAGATCTTGAACTCCCTCCACCATCCCCACCCCCTTTCTGTTCCTTCCCCCTTCCTTTTGTTTTTTCCAATAATTTGTATAGATTTTTCTTTTCCCACCTATTTCCATTATTTTTAAATCTTTTATGCCCCCCACCCCCACTAGAGCTGTACCTTGAGTGCCGTACCATCTATTCTTAATTAGCACATTTGTTTAGATAATATCACCAACTTCAACACCTCTGTGTCCTTTTGTTCTTTTGTCTGTGACATCTTTTGATTATCTGCTCCTATCACTGCTTGCTTGTCCCTACAACCACACCACCCCCCACCACTTCTCTACCCTCACCCAACATCCCCCCCCCCCCACCTTAAACCAGCTTATATTTCACCCCTCTCCTTGGATTCACCCAATTCTGTTGAATGGTCATGAGGACTTGAAACGTCAACTCTTTTCTTCTCCGCCGATGCTGCCAGACCTGCTGAGTTTTTCCAGGTAATTCTGTTTTTGTTTAGGAATAAACAATTGTTACAGTTCACCAATGTGCTCTTTGAATGTTTGCCATTGCCTATCCATTGTCATCCCCTTATGTAACGTTTCCTAATCCATTATAGCCAACTTGCACTTCATACCCTCGCAGTTTCCTTTATTAAGATTCAGCACCCTAGTTTCAGAATCAACTTCATCTTGATGAAGAATTCTATCATATCATCCCCAAGGGGTCTCGCACAACTAGATTGCCAATTATTCCTTTCTCATTACACAATACCCTGTCTAGGATGCCCTGTTCTCTATTAGGTTCCTCAATGTATTGGTCCAGAAAAACATCTCGTATACACTCCAGGAATTCCTCCCCTACGTTATTGTTACTAATTTGATTTGCCGATTCTATATGCAGATTTAAGTTACCCATAATTATAGATGTTCCTTTATTGCATGCGTCTCTAATTTCCTGTTTAATGCTATTCCCAACATCACCACTACAGTTTGGGGGTCTATATGCAACCCCCACTAACGTTTTTTGCCCCTTAGTGTTTCTCAGCCCTACCCATACAGATTCCACATCGTCGGAGCTAATATCTTTCCTCACTATTGCGTTAATTTCCTCTTTAACCAGCATTGCAGCTCCACCGCCTTTTCCTTTTTGTCTGTCCTTTCTAAATACCCCTGGATATTCAGTTCCCATCCTTGGTCACCCTGTAGCCATGACTCCATAGTCCCGACTATATCATATCTGTTTACACCTATTTGCGCGGTTAATTCATCCACTTCATTGCGAATGCTCCTCGCATTAAGGCACAAAGCCTTAAGGCTTGTCTTTTTAACATTACTTGTCCTGTTCCCACTATTTTTCACTGAGGCCCTGTTTGATTCTTGCCCTTGACTTCTCTGCCTATCACTTTTCTTATTCCCCTTTCTGTCTTTTGTTCTTGTCCATGATTGCCCTCCTCTGACTTCTTGCATAGGTTCCCATCCCCCTGCCATTTTAGTTTAAACCCGCCCCAACCACTCTAACAAATATCCCCCTTAGGACATCAGTCCTGGTCCTGCCCTGGTGAAACCCATCCAGTTTATAATGGTCCCCCCACCCCTAGAACCGGACCCAATGTCCCAGGAATCTGAAACCCTCCCCCTCATACCATTTCTTCAGCCACGTATTCATCTGATAAATTTTGCTATTTCTACTTTGACTAGCACGTGGCACTGGTAGTAATCCTGAGATCACTACCTTTGAGGTCCTACTTTTCAACTTACTTCCTAACTCCCTATATCCTGCTTTTAGGACCTCATCCCTTTTTTTAACCTATGTCGTTTGTACCAATGTGTACCATGACCACGGGCTGTTCACCCTCCCTCTTCAGAATGTCCTGTAGCCTCTGAGACATCCTTGACCATAGCACCAGGGAGGCAACATACCATCCTGGAGTCTCATTTGCGGTCACAGAAATGCCTATCTATTCCACTTAAAATTGAATTCCCTACAACTATTGCATTCCCACACTTTTTATTCCTCCCCTGTGCAGCAGAGCCAACCATGATACAATGAATTTGGCTGTTGCTGCTTTCCCCTGAGAGACCATTCTCCTCAACAGTGTCCAAAGCAGTATATCTGTTTTACAGGGGAATAACCAAAAGAGATTCCTGCACTGCCTGCCTAGTCCTCTTGCTCTGCCTGGGTGGTCACCCATTCTCTTCCTGCCTGTGGACTCTTAGCCTGCGGTGTGACCACGTCTCTATACATGCTACCCACGATACTCTCCGCCTCGTGGATGGTCCATTGTCCCCAGCTGCCGCTCCAGCTCTGAAACCCAGGCTTCCTGCTCTCTGCAGCTGGAGACACTTCCCGCACACATGCTGGCTCCAGGCACTGGAAATATTCCCGGCTTCCCACACAGAGCACGAGGAGCCTTGACAATCAGTATCAAGCTGCCTGGTTTAAATTTCAAACCACGCTTGGCAGTTACCTGTCAGTCACCATCAGTGGTGCATTCTCCATGGCAATTCCACTTGCCAACCAATCAGCACTCTTCACATACAGATAAATGTTGTCTTCCCCTTGTATTGGTATTCTTGTGAGTGTCCTGATGATTGCAAGACCGAAAGCTGAGGCATGTCTCTTTTTTCAGCAATGCTCAATGTTTATATACATAATTCAAGTGCTTTCAAGAGTTTATGATTTGTGGTTTTTGAAACTTCAAAGGGCCTGGATGATTGAAACTGTTATTAGCTTGTCCAGACATATTTTGCAAGCATAGGGGGAATTGATCAAAGGATTACATTTTTTTAAAGCTTTTTTTTACACTATCCACTTCTACACTGCGGTATTCACTAGAAAGTGTGGAGTGGATCAATGGGCATGTAAGTGCCTCAGCTTGACATAGGGGGCATGTGGGATCTGAGGAGGGGGTGGACGACAGGGCAGAGCTGGGCATAGGGGCCATAAGAGAACATAAGGGGTGGGTGAAAGGGCTGTGCTTAGCATAGGGGCATGAGGGGTCTGAGAGTGTGGGCGGGAGCATGAGGTGGCATGGATGGGGCACAGGGAGTCCTTTGGAGGGTGAAGGGTATGTGAGAGCTGGAGGGCCTTTGTGTTTTTTGCACTGGGGCAAAGTCCCATGAAATTGAAGCAGGACTTTTAAACAGCCCACCTCTGCACCCGATGACCCCTGTGGCCGTCGCTGCAATTCTTCCCGGGTCAGCTTGACCGACTCCAGCCCACATCCACGCCCCAGCAATGAAGATCCAACCTTGGCAGGCACTTTTTCCCAAGATGGGAAATCCAAGCTAAGAATTTTCCTGGTTCCCCCTCCCTCCTGGAGGATGAAAATCCAGGCTGTCACATTGTCATCAAACCCGCTGACAAGGGTGGTGCTGTTGTTGTCTGGCGCACTGACCTCTACCTCGCGGAGGCTGAGCTTCACCTCACAGACACTTCCTCCTACCTCTCCCTGGACGATGACCCCACCACTGAAGATCAAGCCACTGTTTCCAGGACTGTCACTGACCTCATCTCCTCTGGGGATCTTCCTCCCACAGCTTCCAACCTGATAGTCGCCCAACCTCGGACGGCCCGCTTCTACCTCCTACCCAAAATCCACAAACAGAACTGTCCCGGTAGACCGATCGTGTCAGCTTGCTCCTGCCCCACAGAACTCATTTCTTGTTATCTTGACTCCCTTCTCTCTCCCCTTGTCCAGTCCCTTTCCACCTACATCCGTGATTCCTCTGACATCTTACGTCACATCAACAATTTCCAGTTCCCTGGCCCCAACCGCTTGCTCTTCACCACGGACGTCCAATCCCTCTACACCTCCATCATCCACCAGGATGGTCTGAGGGCCCTTAGCTTCTTCCTCGAACAGAGGCCCGAACAATCCCCATCCACCACTACTCTCCTCCGTCTGGCTGAACTTGTTCTCACACTGAACAATTTCTCCTTCAACTCCTCTCACTTCCTCCAAATAAAAGTTGTGGCTATGGGTACCCACATGGGCCCCAGCTATGCCTGTCGCTTTATGGGGTATGTGGAACATTCCTTGTTCCAGTCCTACTCCGGCCCCCTTCCACAACTCTTTCTCCGGTACATCGATGATTACTTTGGTGCTGCTTCATGCTCTCGTCGGGACTTGGAAAATTTATTAATTTTGCTTCCAATCTGCACCCCTCCATCATTTTCACGTGGTCCATCTCTGACACTTCCCTTCCCTTCCTTGACCTCTCTATCTCAATCTCTGGTGATAGACTGTCCACCAATATCCATTACAAGCCTACCGACTCCCACAGCTACCTCGACTACAGCTCCTCACACCCTGCTTCCTGTAAGGACTCCATCCCATTCTCTCAGTTCCTTCGCCTCCATCGCATCTGTTCCGATGATGCTACCTTCAAAAACAGTTCCTTTGACATGTCCTCCTTCTTCCTTAACTGAGGTTTTCCACCCACGGTCATTGACAGGGCCCTCAACCGTGTCCGGCCCATCTCCCGCTCATCTGCCCTCACGCCTTCTCCTCCCTCCCAGAAACATGATAGGGTCCCCCTTGTCCTCACTTATCACCCCACCAGCCTCTGCAATCAAAGGATCATCCTCCTCCATTTCCGCCAACTCCAGCATGATGCCACCACCAAACACATCTTCCCTTCACCCCCCCGTTGGCATTCCGTAGGGATCGTTCCCTCCGGGACACCCTGGTCCACTCCTCCATCACTCCCTACTCCTCAACCCCCACCTATGGCACCTCCCCATGCCCACGCAAAAGATGTAACACCTGCTCCTTCACTTCCTCTCTCCTCACCGTCCAAGGGCCCAAACACTCCTTTCAAGTGAAGCAGCATTTCACTTGCATTTCCCCCAACTTAGTCTACTGTATTCGTTGTTCCCAATGCGGTCTCCTCTACATTGGAGAGACCAAACGTAAACTGGATGACCGCTTTGCAGAACACCTGCGGTCTGTCCGCAAGAATGATCCAAACCTCCCTGTCGCTTGCCATTTTAACACTCCACCCTACTCTCTTGCCCACATGTCTGTCCTTGGCTTGCTGCATTGTTCCAGTGAAGCCCAACGCAAACTGGAGGAATAGCACCTCATCTTCCGACTAGGCACTTTACAGCCTTCCGGACTGAATATTGAATTCAACAACTTTAGGTCTTGAACTCCCTCCTCCATCCCCACCCCCTTTCTGTTTCTTCCCCCTTCCTTTTGTTTTTTCCAATAAATTATATGAATTTTTCTTTTCCCACCTATTTCCATTATTTTAAAATATTTTTAAATCTTTTATGCTCCCCCCACCCCCACTAGAGCTATACCTTGAGTGCCCTACCATTCTTAATTAGCACATTCGTTTAGATAATATCACCAACTTCAACACTTATGTGTTCTTTTGTTCTTTTGTCTGTGACATCTTTTGATGATCTGCTTCTATCACTGCTTGCTTGTCCCTACAACCACACCACCCCTCTCCACTTCTCTCCTCCCACCCAACTCCCCCCCTTAAACCAGCTTATATTTCACCCCTTCCTTGGATTCAGCTAGTTCTGTTGAAGGGTCATGAGGACTCGAAACGTCAACTCTTTTCTTCTCTGCCGATACTGCCAGACCTGCTGAGTTTTTCCAGGTAATTCTGTATTTGTTCAGGCTGTCACATTGATGGTCAGAAAGATTTGGGTGTGCTCATGCAAGGAACACGAAGTTAACATGCAGGGACAGCAAGCTATTAAGAAAGCAAATGGCATGTTTGTCTTTAGTGTAAAGGAATTAGAGTACAAGAATAAAGGATTGCTACAATTGTATGGGGCTTTGCTGAGACCACACTTAGAACAGCGTATGCAGTTTTGGTCTCTATATTTAAGGAAGGAAGCAGTGTAGTGAAGGTTCACTAAATTGCTCCCTGGGATAACAGGGTTGTCCTTTGATGAAAGGCTGAGTAAATTGGGTCCATATTCTCTGGAATTTATAAGAATGAGAGGTGATCCTATTCAAATATTAATCTCTCGAATTTATAAGAATGAGAGGTGATCTTATTCAAATATTAAAGATTATGAGCAGGATTGACAGGGTAGACACTGAGAGGTTGTTTCCCCTGGCTGGGGAATCTAGAACAGGGGGCACAGTTTCAGAATAAGGGGTTGATCATTTAGGGCTGAAATTAGATGAAATTTCTTCACTCAAAGGGGCGAATTGTCCCAGATTTGCACCAATTGCAGTAATGGGCAATGTTTTATCTGTTGGCTGCAATGGGGGCTTTTCACGCTTTATCGTCCCAAACCCGTTGCATTAATTATGCATTTCCAGGAAACATGCCACTTCCATGATGAGAGGGCTCTCATTTGCCTGCCACGCCATAACCTTGTTGCTTCATCATGCCATGCACCATATTTAAAAGCCAGGCACATGCACACCTCTCAGTGCTTCCAACCCATCACTGCTGTGAAGGAGACAGGATGGCCCCGAAAGGCAACAAGACTGCAGCCCCCAGATTCAATGATGCGTCCATTTTGGACGTAGTGGAGGCTCGCCATGATGTCCTCTAGCCGCAGGATGGGCAGCAACCTCACTAATCCAGCTTGAGAGGCAGTGGCAGCGGTAGTCAGCACCAATGCCCTGCAAAAGAGCACACCCAGTGCCAAAAAAGGATGAATGGTCTCGTCCATTCCCCCAAGGTAATTCACTCTTCTCACCACTCTCAACTCACACACTCACAAGCCCATCAAAAATACACAGGGATCTCACACCTCAAGGGACAATACCACTAACTTTCACACACACCCTCACATCTCATTCAGGCTCATACCCTCTTGAGCTTGCATCCTCATCCTGTCAATGGCTCCATTCACCACACAAACATTCCATGCAGTGCCATGTATCCTTATTATGACACAACCAATGGTAAAGACTGAATTGTTCAAATCCCAGAAGGAAACTTGAAACAATTGTCATAACCCATTTTTGCAATTTGTATGTTTCTAGATGCAGGCTTTGGATTCAGTAGTAATAAGACCACCAAGTCTCAAGAAGTGTGTGTGTGGCAGGGCCAATCAGAGCCTCGTGCAAGCACTCTCCTATGCACGCGGATCATTCACATATCATATTCACCTCAACGCCTTGAGCATTTTGGATACTGCCTGCTGGGGTTTGCTTTCAGTTGTCCATCTGAGCTGACCTGCATCTCCGCCCACCCAATGATCACACTCCCATGCATCACCTGATCTCGCCCACCCAGGCTGTCATTTCACTTTCGATTTGGACAGCATGGTCTGGATTTGGATTTTCGTGCACTCCCCCATCTTTACTCCTCCCCAAGTCAACCATTTCCTTTCCACCATCACTGATGACCCATCTGGCATCACCTTCCACCTCCCCTCCGTGAGCTACCAGCCACAGCCCTTTTCCTTCGGGGTTCTCCAGGTGAACGTGCACATGTAATGGGGAGAAGATGACAACTGGGGAGGTAGGTGTTTGAGGGGAGGAAGGTGTAAGGGAGGGGAAGGACTGTGGAGAGGGGAAGGAGTGCAGAGAGGGGCGGGAGTCCATGGGGAGGAAGGGGGAAGGGTGGAGGAAGGAGTCAGGAAGGGGGAAGATCTAAAGCTGGAGGAAGAAGTGAGTGCCTGAGAGAGTCAGGAAGGGGGAAGGAGTAAGGCTGGACGAAGAAGTGGGACTGGAGGAAGGAGCCAGGAGGGGGCAAGGACTGAGGGTGGCAGAAGAAGTAAGGGTGATGAAAGAAGTAAGGGTGTCTGAGGTAGTCCTGAAAATCTAATCCCCATTCACATTCACCTCCCCAACCTCTTCCTTCCCACCCCCAGGGTCTGTGTCTGCCTCCGAGTCCCCACCAACCACCATTGCCGTCCTTTCTACCGCTTCTGTGGAACATCACCCTCCCACCCTACACTCTGACCTCAGGCATTCTCGCCATTCCCTTATACTAAGCCCTCCCCGGGAGGCAGTCATAGACCCATCGGACCCCTCCTTGCACCTTCACCTGGACATACCCTCCTCCCCTTCCCCTACCCTGCCGGTCAGAACCCCTTCCCCCTGCCCCAGGAACCCCTTCCCCTTGGAACCCCTTCCCCCCATCCTTAGTCCTCTCAACCCCTGGACTGGGAGCACCACCACCTGGAAGCTCCCCTCCAAGTCACTCACCATCCTCACTTGGAAATATATCGCCGTACCTTCACTGTTGCTGGGTCAAAATCCTGGAACTCCATTCCGAAACAGCATTGTGGATATACCTACACCACATGGACTGCAGTGGTTCAAGAAGACAGCTCACCACCACCTTCTGAAGGGCATTTAGGGATGGGAAATAAATGCTGGCCAAACCAGCAAAACTCACATCCCCTGAATGAATTAAACAAAAACTCCCCGCCCATTTAGTCCCTTCCCCCTTCCTGACCAACTCAGACACCCTTACTTCTTTCGCCACCCTTACTTCTTCTGCCACCCTCAGTCCTTGCCCCCTCCTGGCTCCTTCCTCCAGTCCCACTTCTTCGTCCAGCCTTACTCCTTTCCCCTTCCTGACTCTCTCAGGCACTCACTTCTTCCTCCAGCTTTAGATCTTCCCCCTTCCTGACTCCTTCCTCCACCCTTCCCCCTTCCTCCCCATGGACTCCCGCCCCTCTCTGCACTCCTTCCCCTCTCCACAGTCCTTCCCCTCCCTTACACATTCCACCCCTCAAACACCTACCTCCCAGTTGTCATCTTCTTCCCATTACACTCTCCTCTCCCCATACTCCTTCCCCCTCCCAACCTCACCCCCTGACACCTTAATTCCCCCCTCCCAACCTCAGCACTCGACACTTTCATTCCCCCTCTCTCCCAACCTCAACCCCCAACACCTTCATTTTCCCCCCTGCAACATCACCCCCAACCCCTTTATTCCCCCCTCCCAACCTCACCCCCGACACCTTCATTCCCCCACCCCCAACCTCACCAACCCACCCTCCACCCCACATAAATAAAACATTTATTAAAAGTTACGATAGTAGTAATTTATAGCCATATTTTAACCAGTGTAAATTAATAAAATGTTTCATTTAGTTTAATGTAAAACCTCGAGAACTAGTGATCTGATTCCTGAATTTGGAGTCGCATCTCAAACATAACACTTAAAATTCTAAGTTATGACAGTCATTTAAAATTGTCCTCTGGGATTTTTAAATAACTCCTCTTTACCAACTGCATCGGTCGTAACACAGAGGATAGCAGCTTTTCAGTCACCATGGATGTACCCGAGGAACGTTTCATGATGCGCTTACTTTCAATACCATCAACAACATATATACTGGACACATTATTTCCCTGGAATCCCAGTGAACGATTAACTTGATCATTATTGCAACTAATGTGCTATTATCATTCCTGATGGGGCACCCCATAAGATATGCTATCACTCCTGCCTCAAATTAATACATCGATCCCTTTTCATTATCGTTGTTTATATGAAATAAAGAATATGCTGCAGTGATTTAAATATAAACAGCATCTATCAGATGTTTGTAAACTGTTTGAATTGTGGTCTTTGAACTTGCGCATCTGAATCTCTTCCTGCTGTTTTGTAATTCTAACCAATTATCAATTATTTTCACTCTTTGTTGGGAGAGTACTCCATTTCTGATGACAGGTCACAGATCTGACACATTAAATATGTTTCTCTCTCCACAGATGCTGCCAGACCTGCTGAGTATTTCCCCCATTTTCTGCTTTTAGATCAGATTTCCAGCATTTTGCCTTTATTTTAAAATACTGAAACAGCTTGAAAATGATTATTGCTAATTATTGCTAAATATTGTGAAAAGAAAGTAATCTTTTGTCATTCCATGGCATTTTGTTGTGCTAGCTTTCAAAGAACCTTTCTAAGGATATACAGCTCTTTTAAATCACTCCAACACTTTTATGGAAGGTAATCTAACATTGCATTTAGATTTTTAAGCACTTCCTCATTGTCCAATTTAATCAGAGGAATGTCAATTTCAGAATCCTCACTTTCTACCCCCATTTCCTTACTTAAAACACCTCCTGTTTATTCTCTCTGTCAAGGTAATTTTTGAGCATATTTTTACGTCACACTCACTGACTCTTCCTTCTGTTTGGAATATTTACTACGTAGTTTACCTCACTCAGTCTCTTTTCAATCTGGTAAGATCCACTAAACCTTGCATTCAATGGTTCACCTGACACTAGCAACAATACTAACATTTTTTCCCCAGCCACAAAACTACAAGCCTTTGCTCTCTTGTCTGCCTTTGCCTTCATCACTTGTTGAGATATCTTTAAATGTTTCCTAGTAAACTCAATTGCCTTACTGAATCTCTCTCTGAGTTTTGTCATATAATCCAGGAGAGTCATTTCAGAACTTTGATTCACTAATTTCTCCTGAATCAGTTTGAGTGGTTCCTTTACTTCATGGTCAGAAATTAACTCGAAAGGACTGAACCCTGTTGACTCATTAGGGGTATCCCTAATAGCAAACAATAAGAATGGAATCCCTCAATCCCAATCATGTAGACAGGCTTGACTATATGCTCTAATCATAGTCTTTGAAGTCCGATGCCACCTTTCTAAGGCACCTTGTGATTCAGGGTGATAAGTTGCTTTATTCCTAGGCTGCTCATTACTTCTTTAAACAGCTGTGACATGAAATTCGAATCCTGACCCAACTGTGTTTATTTTGATAATCCATACCTTGTAAAGAATTTGGTTACCCCCTCTACAATCACCTTTTCTATAATTTTCCTTAAAGGCATGCTTCTGGAAATCTCGTGGACACATCCATGATTGTCAGTAAGTACTGATTCCCATTTTTAATCTCAGGCAGGGGTTCTACACAATCTATTAGGACCCTGTTAAAAGGTTACTCAAATGCTGAAATTGGAATTAAAGTTGCAAGCTTAATTACTTCCTGAGGTTTCCCTATCATCTGACAAGTGTAACATGTTTGACAGAATTTGACTACATCTTTATGTAGTCCAGGCCAATAGAAATGTTGTTGTATCTTAGCTTGAGTTTTCTAAATTCCCAAATGTCCAGCCATTGAAATTTCATGAACCACTCTCAAAATTTCTCCTGGTACCCAGCTGTTATCATTACTTGGTGCACTATCGCCCACTTTTCATCTGCCAGAACATGAGGCAGTCTCCATTTCCTCATTAACACATTGTTCTTAATATAATAACACCCTGGAATGTATTCTGCTTCTGTTTCAGAACAAGCTGTCTGGTATAACTGCTTCAAGTCTGGGTCCTTCTGCTGCAACTCCACTAACTTTAATGAGCTAAACACCTCGACCTTATCCTCTTTAATCTTCTCCTCTTGAGTAATCTTTTCAAAGACTGATTCACCCAACTGAATTTCAGCATCCTCCCCATCTTCCAGATTTTTCTTCTTCCTGTTTAAACTTGGGCATTTGTGATCTCATCACCACACAATCTGGAAATAATCCAGGATGTTGTTTCTGTAAAACCTTTGTTGATTGTGACTCAACAGGCTGCTCTGCTACAGTAGGCATGGTCAATATCTGTGATGCAGCCAAACCATTCTCTAGAATAAACTGAACACCTGCAATGGGCGATTTCTCCACTACCCCAATAGTCAACACGCCTGATTTCAAATCACTTTTTAAATTTACCTTACACAATGAAATACATTTGACTTCACCATAGATTCCCTTAATTAATATTTTTCCCTGCAATAAGCCTCTGGACAACAGATGGCACTATCCAATAACATTAAAGACTGGCTAGCCCCAGTATCCCTTAAAATGTTGACATCCTTTCCTGCTCTTTCCTGTACACATGGATATATTTTCCCTTCACATATAAAATCTTTAAACATCTCTACAACCTGCCCTGCAGAATTCCCTTGAGTAAGTTGTGAACACATTCGCACTTCTCTAGCTACCACTGATTCTTCCTGCTGCACCTGTACAAAAAACACCAGTTTATCTTGCCTCTGGATCTCAGAGCCCACAGTACTCTTACTTCCAGACCTTTTCTGAGTTCCTATCACAGCAATTGGTTTCCTATTTAACTTTCAACAACTTGATCTTGTATGTCCAGCCTTATTATAATGGTGACATATCAGTTACCTTCCTTCAAATCTTACTTTCCATCTTTTATAGACTGGCGCCCTTCAGCTTGATCCTTATTACTAACATTTTTATCAACACTAGGTTCTCTATTTCTCCAACTTCCTTGCTGATTTCCATATGAACCTTTTGCTACATTTTACTGTTTGTGTGTAATATCATACGTAACAGCAGCTTCCCTGGTCTTTTTGCTTTGTCTTTCATCTAAATATGTATTGATGTTTACTGGAAAGTTATTTCTTCCATAATCATTACTACTCTTACATTTGCAAAAGTGTTGTCTAATTTTAATGCCCTGGACCATTGATCTCAGACAATTTCTTTTTCTCTTGCAAACTCCACAAATATCTGATTTCAGTCTTTTCCTTAAAGTCCTAACCTACAACTGGTAATCTCCAGGGACAAGATCATCAGCATTTAGTTTTGCCTGAGGAGAGAAACATTGCATGGCTATGGGGAAAAGGCAGTGTCGTTGGACTAACTGAGTTGCTCTTGCAGAAAGCTGGCACAGACATGACAGGCTGAATGGCCTCCTTCTATGCTACAGCCATTCTATGATTCTGTAATTCTTATTCTTAGGAAATAGAGAAGTTTAAGTAAGTTATATTTGTATTTGTGGGTGTTAGGAATGAGTTTAAGCTTTAAAGTTTAAGTTTGCTTTGTATTTCTGAATTTGTGTGCTAAGGAAAGGTTAGGTTCAGTTTTAGTTTCACTTTAAAAAGGTGCTTGCATTTTTAATCCGAGTTTTACAACTGTTGCACTAAGATAAGCAAACAAGAGTGTTAATACTCCTGAAGAGAAGTTAAAGCAGATATGAGTAGAACAAACAGTGCTGTTGCCTAGCAACGGGGTCCAGAGAGGCCGGTCCCTCCCATAGGCACACTTAGAAAAACTAAAGAAATGGCAGTTTTGAGTTCAGTTTGAAGCCAGGACTACAGAGACTGGACACTGGGAGTGGGAACTGCAGAGTGAGAGCAGATTTCCCAGAAGAATCAAAAGGTCCCAAGGTAAAAGGAGTGAGACAGACACAGGGGAAAGTCCCAAGCAGACTTTCTAGTCAAAGGAAGGACAGGGACCTGGAAAAGGTCCTGTTAATGAAACTAAGAGTGAGGGGGCAGAGAGAAAGGCTCCGAGCTTCAGATTTAAAGAGACAAAAGCTGCAGAAAGTAGATTTAAAGCGAAAACAGCTTGCAAGACACCAGAAGGTGGACAACTGAAGATCTGTAATACTTTGTTATGGGCATGTGAAGTAGTGGTGTACTGTTGACAGCTAAGTCGGTGAGAGAGAGTGCATGGAAGACAGCTTGAATGCATGTGGTGACCAGGGGAGAGGAACATCAGAAGGAAAGTTCGAAACCCTGGAGATGAACACTTGCAAAAGGCATCTGAGAGAAAGTGTTGGTTTGGGAGAAGATTCCAAAGCGAGTCCTTCAAGAATGGAGATTGGAAACCCTCATGTGAAAGACCGAGTTCAGTGAGGCCTGTTGGCTCATGGTGTGACAAGCAATCCATAGCATCTGATTGAGGTGGCATCCGTCATTTGGTTTCAGAGAGTGATGTGGCTGACCACAGGGTACCTATTGGTTTACATGAACCACGTACTTACTGTGGACATTGAAGTATAAAATAGCTTTTGTAACCTGCGTTATCCTTACGAATCTGTATACATCTGTAAAAGTATAGTTGTGAGTGAAGGAGTATTGCAATATAGGCCATAAGATCATAAGATGTAGGAGCAGAAGTAGGCCATTTGGGGGCCCATTGAGTCTGCTCCACCATTCAATGAGATCATGGCTGATCAGATAATCCTCAACTCCACTTTCCTGCCTTTTCCCCATAACCTTTGATTCCCTTACCGATTAAAAATCTGTCTATCCCAGCCCCTGCAGCCCTCTGTGGTAAAGAATTCCACAGATTCACTATTCTCTGAGAGAAGAAATTCCTCCTCATCTCTGTCTTAAATGGGTGACCCCTTATTCTGCGAATTTGCCATCTGGTCCTAGACTCTTCCACAAGGAGAAAGAACCTCTCAGCATCTCCCCTGTCAGGCCCCTGAGAATGTTATATGTTTCAGTAAGGTCTCCTCTCATTCTTCTAAACTCCAATGGGTACATGCCCACCCTACTCAACCTCTCCTCGTAAGAAAATCCCTCCATATCCAGGATCAACCCAGTGAACCTTCTCTGGACTGCCTCCAATGCCAGTATGTCTAGCATTGAGGAGATTACAAGAGGAGGACCCTGGGACAGGCAGTCAGCAGCACCTAGAGGAGAGTGCAAGAGGAGGACCCTAAGACAGGCAGTCAGCAGCACCAAGTGGAGAGTGTGAGAGGAGGTGCTGTTTCTACCTGTCAGAACCAAAGTGTGATGTCAAAGGAAAACAGGTAGGTGATTGGTGGATATCTCTTCCGTGTCTCTTTTGATTGGCCAAGTGGTTTAAATCAGGAGACGTTATTACAGCTGAAGAGTACAGTTACGAAATTCACTTTTAAAATATTTACCATACAAATTAATTAATTAATTAGAATAGAGATGGCTGGGCAGGCGATGTGTTGCAGCTGTGGTATGTGGGAGCTGGTGGACGCCAGTGCGATCCACGGTGACCACGACTGCAGCAAGTGTTGGCTGCTCGAGGAACTTTGGCTCAGAGCTGATGAGCTGGAGTCTGAGCTGTGGACACTGCAACACATCAGGGAAGGGGAGAGTTACCTGGACACTGTTTCAAGAGACAGTCACACCCCTTAGATTAATTACATCAAATTTGGACCGTGGCCAGGGACAGGAGGGTGTGACTGCAAGTGAGGCAGGTATGGGGATCCAAAATTTAGCTTTGGGGAAGCCTCAGCCAGTGCCCTTGTCCAATAGATACGAGGTTCTTGCTCCTGGTGTGGACGAAGGCACAGACTTCAGGGATGATGAGCAAACTGACCACAGCACCGTGGTACAGAGCACCGTTGAAGTTATGGAAGAAAAGAGAAATGTAGTAGTAATAGGGATAGCATTGTTAGGGAAATAAATACTGTTTTCTGCAGCAAAGACAGAGAGTCTTGAAGGCTGTGTTTCCTACCTGGTGCCAAGGTTAAGGACATCTCTTCTGGGCTGGAGAGGAACTTGCAGTGGGAGGGGAAGGATCCAGTTGTCGTGGTCCATGGAGGTACCAACAGCATAGCACAAGGAACGAGGTTCTGCTGAAGGACTACAAGCAGCTCAGGCTAAATTAAAAAGCAGAACCACAAAAGCCATGTGCAAAGTGGCACAGGTTAAATAAGATTAGAGAGGTAAATGCGTGGCTCAAAGATTGGTGTGGGAGAATGTGTTCCAATTCATGGGGCACTGGCACCAGTACTGGGGAAGGACAGAGCTGTTCCATTGGGACGGCTTTCACTTGAACCATGCTGGGACCAGTGTCCTGGTGAATTGTATAACTAGGGTTGTAGATAGGACTTTAAACTAATTAGTGGGGGGAGGGTTCAATTGAAGGGAAGTTTAAAAGAATCAAAAAAAAAACCAAGAGAACAGAGATGCAAGGTAGTGAAGAGGCGAACAATAGTCAAAGTGTGACAGGAAGGGGCAGAAAATATTCGCAGAAGAGTGCATCAGAAATCAGAACCAGAATGAGCAATAATGGTAAAAAGTCAAAGCTTAAGGCTTTTTATCTGAATGCACGCAACATTTGTAACAAGATAGATGAGTTGACAGCACAAATAGGAATAAATAAATATGACTTGATAGCTATTACAGAGACATGGTTGCAGGGTGACCAAGACTGGGAGCACAATATTCAAGGGTATTCGACATTCTGGAAAAATAGGAGAAAAGGAATAGGAGATGGAGTAGTTTTTTAATAAAGGAAGGTATCAGTCCACTGGTATGTAGTGGTATAGGTACAATAGATCATGGTGTGGAATCAGTTTGGGTGAAATAAGGAATAGCAAGGGGAAGAAGTCACGGGTGGGAGTTGTCTATAGGACCCTGAAGAGTTGCCTCACTGTGGGGCAAAGTATAAATCGGGAAATAATGGAGGTGTGTAAGAAGGGCACTACAATTGTCACAGGTGATTTTAATCTGCATATTGACTGGACAAATCAGATTGGCAGGGGTAACATGGAAGACAAATTTGTAGAGTGCATCAGGGATTGTTTCTTAGAGCAATATCTTGCAGAACCTACCCAGGAACAGGCTATTTTAGATCTAATAATGTGTAATGAGGTGGGATTAATAAATCGTAGTTAAGGATCCTCTAGGGGGTGGCGATCACAACATGGTAGAATTTCAAATTCAGTTTTGGGGCGAGCAACTCAGGTTTCAAGCTAGTGTCCCCAACTTAAATAAGGGCAATTACAGAGGTATCGAGAAAGTGTTGTCTAAAGCAGGCTGGGAAAATAGACTAAGGGGAATGTTGGTGGATGAGCAGCGGCAGACATTTAAGCAGATATTTCATAGCACTCAGCAAAAATTTATCCTGGTCAAAAAGAGGGTCTCTATTAGAAGGATGAACCACCCTTGGTTAACAAAGGTGGTTAAGGAGAGTATCCAATCAAAAACTAAGGCGTACAAAGCAGCGAAAACTAGTGGTAGGCCAGAGGATTGGGAACTTTTAGGAACCAGCAGTGGATGACTAAAAAGCTAAAAAAGAGGGAGAAAATTTTTTATTAAAGTAAATTGAAAAGAAAAATAAAAACAAACAGCAAGAGCTTCTACGGGTATATAAAAAGACAATGGCTAAAGTGAACACGGGAACCTTGGAGGATGCGACTGGAAAATTGATAACAGGGAACAGGTAGCTGGCAAATAATTTAAACCGATAGTTTGCATCACTCTTCATGGTGGAGGACATTATAAACATCCCAAAGATATCAGATAAGCAAGGAGCTAATGGGAGGAAAGATCTTATAACAGTTTCCATCATGAAGGACAAAGGATTTGACAAACTAATGGGGCTAAAGGCAGACAAGTCGCCAGGACCTGCATCCAGGGGTTTTAAAGGAAGTGGCTGCAGAGATAGTGGAGGCATTGGTTGAAATATTCCAGAACTCACTAGATTCTGGGAGGGTCCCAATGGATTGGAAAACTGCTAATTGATGCCCCAGTTCAAGAAGGGAGGGAGACAAAAAGCAGGAAACTATAGGCCAGTTAGCCTAACATCTGTCTTTGGGAAAATGCTAGAGTCTATTATTAAGGAAGAAATAACAGTTAATTTAGAAAAGCTTAACACAATCAGAGTCAACATGGTTTTGTGAAAGGGAAATCATGTTTGACAAATTTGCTTGAGATCTTTGAGGATATAACAGGCAGAGTTAATAAAGGGAAACCAGTAGATGTAGTGTATTTGGATTTCCAAAAGGCATTCAATAAGGTACCACATAAAAAGTTATTACACAAGATAGGAGCTCACAGTATTGGTGGTACTGTATTAGCATGGATTGAGGATTGGTTAACACACTCAAGACAGAGATTAATGGGTCTTTTTCAGGTTGGAGTGCATCAAGGATCAGTCATAGGGCCTCAATTATTTACTATCTATATTAATGACTTGGAGGAGGGGGCAGAATGTAATGTATCCAAATTTGTTGACAATATTAAAATAGATGGGAAGGCATGTTGTGATGAGGACATAAGAAATCTGCAAGGGGATATAGATAGGTTGAGTGAGTGGGCAAAAATTTGGCCGATGGAGTTAAATGTAGGCAAGTGTGAGGTCATGCACTTTGGTAGGAGGAATCAAAAGGCAGACTATTATTTAACTGGAGAAAGATTTCAAAAAAGTGCAGCACAGAGGGATCTAGGTGTTCTTGTGCACGCAATACAAAAAGTTAGCATGCAGGTGCAGCAAGTAATTAAGAAGACAAATGGAATTTTAGCCTGTATTGCTAGGGGGTTGGAGTTTAAAAATAAGGAAGTCTTGTTACAACTGTACAGGGTACTGATGAAGCCGCACCTGAAGTACTGTGTACAGTTTTGGTCCCTGTATTTAAGAAAGGATTTACTGGCATTGGAGGCAGTTCAAAAGAGATTCACTAGGCTGATTCCTGGGATGAAGGGGTTGACATATCAACCACAGCTAAACAGGTTAAGCTTTTATTCATTAGAGTTTAGAAGAATGAGGGGTGATCTTATTGAAACATACAAGATTCTGAGGAGGTTTGACAGGGTAGATGTTGAAAAGATGTTTCCACTAGTGGGGGAATCTCAAACTAGGGTACGTAGTTAGAGAATAAGGGGACATGCATTTAAAACTGAGATCTGAAGGAATTTCTTCTCTCAGAGGATAGTGAATATCTGGAATTCTCTACCCCAGAGAGTTGCGGAGGCTAGATCTCTGAAAGTATTTAAAGAGGAGGTAGATAGATTTTTGAAATATTGGGGAGTTGAGGGCTATGAGGAGCTGGCATGAAAGAAGAGTTGAGGCCTCGGGCAGATCAGCCATGATCTTATTGAATGGTGGGGCAGGCTTGAAGGGCCCAATGACCTTCTCCTGCTCCTATTTCTTATGTTCTTATATTCTTATCTTTCCTTAGATAAGGGGATCAAAACTGTTCATGGTATTCTAGGTGCGGTCTAACGAGTGCCTTGTATAGTTTTAGCAAGACCTCCTTATTTTTATACTCCATTCCCTTTGAAATAAAGGCCAACGTTCCATTTGCCTTCCCTGTTACCTGCTGAGTTTGTATGTACGTCTTTTGGGATTCATGCACAAGGACTCCCAAATCCCTCTGTGCTGTAGCTTTCTGTAGTCCTCCTTCATTTAAATAATATTCAGCTCCTATACTCTTCTTGCCAAAATGCATAACCTCACATTTTCCAAGATTACATTCCAGCTGCCAAGTTTTTGCCCACTCACTTAACCTGTCTATATCCCTCTGTAGACTCTTTGTATTATTCTCACCACTTGCCTTCCCACCAATTTTTGGGTCATCCGCAAACTTGGTGATAGTGCATTCACTTCCCTCATCCAAGTCATTAATATATATTGTAAATGATTGTGGTCCAGCGCTGATCCCTGTGGCACTCCACTAGTTACCATCCTGAAAATGCCCTCCTTATCCCAACTCTCTGCCTTCTATTAGTTAGTCAATCCCTTATCCATGCTAATATACTACCCCCAACACCATGGGCTCTTATCTTATTAAGTAGTCTTATGGTACCTTATCGAATACCTTTTGAAAATCCAAATTTATTACATCTACTGGTTCCCCTTTATCTATCCTGCTTGCTACCTCCTCAAAGAATTCTAATAAATTTGTCAGGTATGATTTCCCCGTCATGAAGCTATTCTGATTCTGCTTGATTATATTATGCATTTCTAAATGCTCTGCTATCCTTTATAACAGACTCTAACATTTTCCCAATGACAGATGTTAAGCTAACTGGCCTCTAGTTACTTGTTTTTTTGAATAAGGGTGTTACATTGACAGTTTTCCAATCTTTTGGGACTTTTCCAGAATCTAAGGATTCTTGGAAGATTGCTATCAGTGCATCCACTATTTGTGTAGCTACTTCCTGTAATATCCTAGGATGGAACCCATCAGGTCCAGGGGACTTATTGGCCTTTAGCCCCATCAGTTTCCCTAGTACTTTTCCTCTAGTGATAGTTATTGTATTTATTTCACACCCCCACCCCCTCACTCCTTTTGCCCCTTGATTTAGTATTTTTGGAAAGCTGTTAGTGTCCTCTACCATGAAGACTTATGCAAAGTATTTATTCAACTCCTCGGGCATGTCTTGGTTCCCTATTATTATTTCCCCAGCCTCATTCTCTAAGGGGCCTATGTTTACTTTGGCCACTCTCTTCCTTTTCATAAATTTAAAGAAGCTCTTGCTGTTCGTTTTATGTTTCTTGATAATTTACCCTCAAAGTTTATTTTCTCCCTTTTTTTTTCGTCATCTTCTGCTGGTTTTTAAAACTTTCCCAATCCCCTGGCTTATCACTAATCTTTGCTACATTGTATGTTTTTTCTTTCAATTTGATACTATCCTTAACTTCCTTGATTAACCCTGGTTGGTTTATCCCCTTCCTAGAATCCTTATTTCTCACTGGGATATATCTTTGTTGTGAGTCATGAACTATTTTCTTAAACATCTGGCACTGTTCATCAGGCATCTTTCCTGTTAAACTCCTTTCCCAGTCCATTTCAGCCAACTCTGCCCTCATTCCCTTGTAATTATCTTCATTTAAATTTAGCACAGTTGTTTCTGCCCCAAGTTTCTCACTCTCAAACTGAATGCTAAATTCTACCATGTTATGGTCACAGTTTTCTGGCTTGACTGGATAGTTGATTCAAATTGCATCGTCTCTTAGCCACAGCTCCAGCTCCTACATCTCACAGTTCCAGCTCAACAGCTTAGCTCCAGCTCAACAGCTATAGCTACCCTTAGCTCTCCACAGTCGCTTTAAAATACCCTTTTTTCCTTTCATCTCAGGTTCCATTTTTCTCAAACCTCTTTGAAACTCAAATCCTTCCAAGTATAAGATTTTCACGTTTCCATCTTACTTTTGCTTTTGGGTTAATAAAATATAATTTCCCCACTTCTATTTACCTGTGGATCTCCTGCAAGATGCAAACATGCTTTTTGTTACTTTTGACTCGCCTTTGATATTCAAGCAAACTCTCAACTTATTTAAAAATGCAAGTGTTAGATCTAAATTATATACTTGTGTCTCAAACATAACACTTCTACCCTTTTCATGTCACACACACACAACCTTTTCCACAGAATAACACAATATTCCCCAAAAATAGTTTAAAAATCCATTTCTCACAGTAGGTCTGAAGAAGTCTTTGTAGTCATACGAATGTTAACTGTAAGTCTTTATTGACTCTTAGAACTATTTACAAACATACAGTGAGGGGTACAAGCTAGGAACTGTCTCCCATTCTGCTGGTTCACGTGGCTCTGTCCAACATGAAATTGACCCTGAGTGCGGGTCATTTGTTCTCTTACATCACTGTGTGGGTGTTGAGTGTATTTAAGACCGAGATAGATTGGTAAGGGGATCAAAGGTGATGGGGAGAAGGCGGGAGAATGGGGTTGAGAAACTTATCAGCCATGATTGAATGGCGGAGCAGACTCGATGGGCCGAATGGCCTAATTTCTGCTCCTATGCCTTATGGTCTTATGGGTGGTACTGCACTCAGTCCCACTTTAATTGTGCATGTACCAGGCCCTTATACTACATAGAAAATTATTTAAAAGTAACATTGAACTTATACAGCCGCTTGGTTAGACCACACTTCTGATCTCCATATTGTAAAAAGGATGTAGATGCTCTGGAGAAATGCTGGAAATATTTGCAGGGATGATGCCACAACTGACTATGGAAGAGAGAATAATCTTGGGCTTTTTTCCCTGCAAAAACAGGTGGCTCAGGGGTCTTTCATAATATGACATCAATGAAATAATGACATGAAGGGATATGGGGATAGTGGCAAAAAATGTTGTAGAAGTACCTGATCAGCTCTGATCTGTTTGGATGGGAGAGCAGGCATGACATGCTGAAAGGCCTACTGCTGCTCCTGTGTTCGTATGAAAGAGTTGGATAGGGTAGACATAGAGAAGATGTTTCCACTTGTGGATGTGTCCAAAACTAGGAGCCATGAATATCAAACAGTCACTAATGAATTCAGTAGAAAATTCAGGAGAAACTTCTTGGTGGTGGAACACCCTACCAAATGGAGCGGTTGAGGTTATTAGCACAAACGCATTTCTGGGGAAGCTGGATAAGTACATGAGGGAGTACATGCTAATCGGGTTAGTAAGGTGGGAAAAGAGATTTTGTGAAACATAAATACCTGCTTTTAAATATCATTTAAAAGCATCTGACTGGAATGTAAAATTCTGAAGTAAGCACAAAATTGTGCTCAGTTTTAACTTTTATCTCAGTATATACCTACCATATAGATGTAAGAGAGGCTTTGTTTAAAATGCAATTTTATATCTATAAGTGACATTTTAGATAGCCATGTGTTTTTGGATAACTAATGTTTATCTTATCCTATATTATAATCTACTTTATGCTGTTGAAAATTGAATTGTAGAATAGTTAAGTCAGCTGCAATACAAAGATTTGCCAATTGCTTGTTTTAATTGAAGCTAATTGAGATTCTGATTATATACATTACCCTTAATAAATCAGTTACCCAGTCTAAACTTCAGAACACAGAAAGGGAAATGTTTAATTATAGGCTGGGAGACTTCCAAGAAGGTTACTTATTAGAACTGAACCATGCTCGGTATATGGTACCGTATTCAATACATATGTTTTATAAATACCACCAGGTATATGCTTCCATTTAAATATATTAAGAATAATTAAAACATAATGCTGTAAACCCAACAGTTCCACCAGGGTTGGACTGAAAGCAGATTTTACAGCAACTTCTAGTTTCATCATCACAAGGCAAATTTGGTCTTCCAGTTATAGCATGTTAGGAGAATTAAAACTAGCATTCAAGTACTTCTTATAAAGTGCTTAAGAAAGGAAAACATCTGGATTCAGATTTTATAAAATAAAGAGGCACTTAAATGTAGAATACAATAACCCTTTCTCCTGACAGCAGGCTGACAATCCTAACTGTAAACCAACACCCTAACCCCAACCTCTAACCTGAACCACTAACACTTAATAACCCCAAACCACTCATTCCTAATAACTCCTAACCCAAACCACTCATCCCCAATAATCCTAACACTTGCCTTGGGACATTTTATTATGTTAAAGGCTCCATATAAATGCAAGTTGTTTTTCTAATCCATAACCCAAACCCTTTCCAACCCCCAACTCTAACTCCCAATAACCCCTAACTACCCCTCCTTGTTTTGCACTTGCGATGCCATGGCATACAAGGCTATGGGCCTAGTCCTGGAAAATAGGATTAGAATAGTTAGGTACTTGTTCGACTGGCGCAGACTTGATGGGCTGAAGGGCCTTTTTCTGTGCTGTAGACCTCTATGACTCTACAAACACCTAACATTTAACCACAAATTCATGTTAGCCCTCACCAAAACCCTCTGACTCCAACCATTCAGCCTCTAGCATCTCAACTCTTTTTTTTAAACCAGTGTGAGCCTCTGGCCATCACACCAAACTCACTGACACACAACCTCCCTCAGTAATGAGGATAATCTCTGGAACTCTGAGATCAACAGTTCCGTGGTTACCAGTCCCCTCAAATATTGCCCTTCCCTCCATTCGATAGGATGCAGCAACACGCAGATAAATAACTTGTATCAGAAGCAACTTGGACTTTCCCATCCATAAGAGACCTTTAAAACCCCCAACTCGCCACATGGCTCTATGAAACTCCTTCTGGATATGAATTGAACATTTCCAACTCCATTACACTGATGAAACTGGAAGAAAGCTTGGGCAGAAAACATCCTCCCAAATAAACACATTGTCTCCGACCCAACATATCAACAACCAGGTTTCAATCTCCCTCAGAGCATGTGGACAATCTTCAATATAATACGGACAGGACATGGCCGATGTGGCCACCTGATGTACAACAGGCACCTCAAAACCTCGCCTGGCTGTGACTGCAGAAACCCTGACCAAACCATGGAGCATATCATAACAGCTTGCCTCCAACTCAAGTTTGAGGGTGGCCTCCTGGAGTTACACTTTCTAGCAGGGCATTGGACTGGTTAAAGAAATTGACATTAAAACTGTGATGACAGCTTCTGCTCCTAAAGCCATAAAAAAGAAGAAAGAAGACCCAAATAATCTCTAGTAAGTCCTGATGACAACTTCTCAGCTCCAATGACTCCTACCCCAACTGCACAGCCCCAATAACCCCTGATCACAACTACACAGCCTCAATAACCTCTGATCACAACCACTCAGCCCCAATAACTCTTGATCACAACCATTCAGCCCCAATAAGCCCTGATCCCAACCACTCAGCCCCAGTAAGCCCTGATCCCAACCACTCAGCCCCAATAAACCCTGATCCCAGCCACTCAGCCCCAATAACCCCTGATCCCAACCATTCAGCCCCAATAAGCCGATCCCAACCATTCAGCCCCAATAAGCCGATCCCAACCACTCAGCCCCAATAAGCCCTGCTCCGAACCACTCAGCCCCAATAACCCCTGATCCCAACCACTCAGCCCCAATAAACCCTGATCCCAACCACTCAGCCCCAATTACCCTTGATCCCAACCATTCAGCCCCAATAAACCCTGATCCCAACCATTCAGCCCCAATAACCCCTGATCCCAACCACTCAGCCCCAATTACCCCTGATCCCAACCATTCAGCCCCAATAAACCCTGATCCCAACCACTCAGCCCCAGTAAACCCTGATCCCAACCACTCAGCCCCAATAAACCCTGATCCCAACCATTCAGCCCCAATAAACCCTGATCCCAACCACTCACCCCCAATAACCCCTGATCCCAACCATTCAGCCCCAATAACCCCTGATCCCAACCATTCAGCCCCAATAACCCCTGATCCCAACCATTCAGCCTCAAGAACTACTGACCCTCTAACTGAGCGCTGTCAATACTCGGTCAGATATGTGAAATTTTAAAACAGATATTCAGATTAACTTCCAACCGTAACTGATGATCGAATCCCATGATTTTTAATTCATGAGAAAATAAAAATACCCACTTACTTTAGAGTTCGGACACGAACATCTGCTTTCTGCATGAAGTCGGAGGAGAGGGGGCGGGTCCAAACTTCGCTAGTCCCACAGCGCACTATGGGAGTTGTAGTCGAGTAGCCGTATATTTCCCTTCCAGGCAATGACGACGGTGAGCCCAAGGACTACAATACCCATCAACCATTGCGCGGAACAGCGCGCCTGCTCCGACATGCTGTTTAGCGGTCTCTAGGCAACGGCGTCGGTTGGTAAGCACAAGATATAAACATGACAAGAGCTCGGAAGGAGACGGGGGATGGGGTTTGTTGTTCCCAAAGCATACAGTGTTCAATACATTACAAACTATATACCCCTGTCTCGCTTCAAATGAAATAATCTCTCAAATGGTCTTCATTTATACTTTTAATCGCCGATTGGCCGTCACGGCGGACCAGGTCGTCCGATTAGTGGAGATCGATGTCAATCAGCGAGAGGGAGGCGGGAGCTTCGGCGAGGGGAGGAGTCATTTCCGGTGCGTAGTGCAATGTGGGATGGTGTTGTCATGTCAGCGCCGAGCTGATGTTGGCGTTAGTGGCGCCGCTACCACCACCACCACCACCTCCTCCTCTTCTTCTCAGGAGGAAGGAAAGAGAAGAAGAAGCAGCAGCAGCAGTTTTAATGTCAGCGTGAGGGGCAGGCGAGAGCAGATAGCGTCTGCTATCCGGGAGGAGGAGGAGGAGGAGGGAAAGTGGTCCCAGTGTTGTTGGGGCGGGCGGGCGGGCGGGCGGGGGGTGGGGGTGTCGGTTGTTGACAGTGGGGTTTTCCCCCCCCACCCCGGAGCTCGAGGACGGCGAGCCTGAGCGGCTGCAGCCGGCAACATGCACCGGTTCCGAAAGTGGCTGTACAAACCCAAGGTGAGCTGATTGATACCTTTTTTTCTCTCTCTCTCTGTTCTGATCGCCAGCAGCCTGAAGTGCCAATGTTACACGGGTTAAAACGCGCTGTTTGCAATCACTTATCAAGTGACCCATTTTGTTTTCATTTAGCTTGAAACACCTGCGAGAAGCAATGCCCATTTAAAGAGAAATATAACTCTAGGAGATGGTGCACAAAAGGCTTTGATCCAGCTTTTAAAAAAAAAGAGCAAATGGGTGCATGTATTTATTTTTATTTAGGAGGTGCGTGGTTAGAAGGGTGCTTTGGCGAAGTCTAGGGTTCCTTTTCCTTATCTGAAGTATTCAATGGGCAGTATGGTTATTAGGGTAGCGCGAAGTGTTGTGGAGGAAACCCAGGTAAACTCCTTTTACTGTATCGCCAGGGTTAGAGCGCGATTGTGGAATTCTTTCAACTTTTAACTGCAATCGGCTCCAATATCAATTGCGTTTTACGAGATGAGCGAGGCGCAACTATTCAGCTCATGAAATCGCTAGTACCTATAAGGCTATTGGTTAGGACGTTTAGATTTGCGTTAATAAGTGATTTTTTTAGGTTTCTAATTGTTTAAAGTATGCGTGTAAGTTTATAGACAAACTATGCATCTATTTGTAACCTTCCGTAAACCGTGTGCACTTGAGCAAAAGCCAAATTCAGTTAAAACGGATTGAATAGTCGTTTATCTGTTTCTGGGCTGCTGTATGACTCCTGGGGCTGCCTGTATAATCGCAGTTGCTGCACTTGAACTACTGAGGCGATTTGGTATGTTTTGACATGAATAAAGTGACATAAGTGAGAGTATTACTTTTCTATTTTTGATACCCACATAAAAATACATAATGTCATCTTTTAGGTTTTGTTTTAATATTGGCTGTGCACATTTCTGCTGGCAGCTACTCCCTGCCTGGATAGCTGCGTTACTTCATTAGCATCCCACTTTTCCTCGTTTTTTTCAGTTCAGTATTTGAAGGTTTAGGTTGTGGAAGCAACGTAAAGAGTGAAAGACAGGAAAACCTGCTCCTTGCTCAATACAAATGTAATTGATCCTTCAGTTACACTATTGCAAATCTGCATCCAAGGAAGAAGGATACAGAAATATTAATGAATGTGTTAAGCACACTGAAATTGCAGAATTGTCACCGGCTTGCAAACCATTGCAAGCTAGTTTTACTTACTTGCTTGATTAAACTGCTTTGTATTGTACCGGCCGAGATATGTTTACTTTTCTGTTATGCTTCCTGTGACGTGTACCAGGTCTTTGTTCTGGCCAAGCTTCATTTGGTAAATGTGCGAGAATGTTCTCTTTAAAGCTGCAGTGTTCGTTTCCACTGGTGATTTTGCCTGTGAATTTTGACAAGTTTGTTTCATTGCTTACTGAGGGTGAATACTGTACAGTGGGGGGGGAAGACAGTTTTTGCAAATTAATTATTCACGTAAGAGTGGTTTCAGAAATTTCAAGTTGAAATGTTTACAGCTCGGGTATCACTCACCTGATTTAGTTCTGGAAATAAACACTTGATGGCTAGTAAACAGCTTGTGGTAAATTATTTTTAAACTTTTATTTCTTTCCAAAGTGGTTCTATGCGATTAGGAGTAAAATTGGCTGGATTTACAGATGAGAATGCTGCCTGTCATGTTATCTCTGATTTTGTTGAATTGACTAATTCCCTTTTATCAACAATTAATGTTTATACCTGAAGTATTTTGCAGTGCAGACTTAACTGATTTGTTTTACAAGTGATTAAAATCTGTTCAGTTTCCTGTTGTAGTCGTCTTCTGGCTGTTTTTATGCAATGACTTGTGCCAAATGAAATGTTGAATGAGTTATGCAAATGCAGACATGTGACTTTTTCTGTGGCAGATTTATCACTGCACGTGCTCGTAATCTTGGCCTCAAAAACATTTCTTTTTGTGCAGCCAATATCCAAATTTTGACTGTTGCTTAATTTTAAGTTTTTTAATGAAGTAAAATGAGTTGGCGAGTTTTCTACCCTTCAAAGTTTGTATCGACAGTTTGTACTCCTTACATTTCTCGTTGGTTCGTTGGGTTTATGTTTGGGGGGTGGTATTTGTCCTTGCTGTTGCATTTGATGTTCTATTGACTGTTTAAGGAATCAGGAGGATGTGATCCAGTTTGCCTGTTGCCCTGTTCCCATTATTTGATAGCTTACTAACTGGTATTGCCCAGAGTCTCAAGTGATAGGTAACCCTTTGGTGAATTCTGGTGGGCTGCTAACTGCTACAAAGCTTGACCACTTAAAGATAAGCTTTTAAAAAAAAAAACACATTTCCATTTTACCTATCCTTAGAAGTCCAAAAGTCCCATTTCGTAACCAGTGAATTATATCTTTTAAGTATAATCAAGGTTATGTAGGCAAACACAGTAGCAAGTTTGCATGCGCTAGGTTTCACAAGATTTGCCTAGTGCCTTTCATGATCACAGGATGTCTCCAAGTGCATGACAGCTAATGAAGCGCTTTTCAAATGTGATCATTGTTTAATGTAGGAAATGCAGCAATTTGTGCACAGCAAGCTCCCACAAACAGCAATATAACAATTTTGGTTGAGGAATAAATATTAGTCAGGCCAGTGATTACTCCTGTGCTCTTCCTTGGAATAGTGTGATGGTATATTTTACATTCATCTGAGGGGGCAGACAGGCCCTTGGTTTAACGGCACATCCAACAGGTGGCACCTCTGACAGTGTAGCATCCCCTCGGGACTGCATTGAAGTGTCTTTTTTGTGCTCAATCTCTGGACCTGAAACTTTATGACTAGGGCAAAAGTGCTACCAACTCAGCCACAGCTGATGATTTTTGCTTATACGATTTGATAGAATTATATATTGCAAAATGAGATTATTTGGCCCAATGTGCTTCTTTGTAAGAGCTGTCTAATTAATCTTGCCCTTTCCCAGTAGCTCTGCAAATTTTTCCTTCTCAAGTATATTTCCAATTACATTTTTGAAAATTAACGATTGAATCACCTTCCACTATCCTTTCAGGTGGTGGAATTGCTGATCATAACTTGGTGTTAACAAAATTCTCCTTGCCTCCCTTCTGTTACCTAGCCTGTTACCTAGATATAATTTTAAAAAGCAGAAAACTAGCTATTTACCGGAATTTTTTTAGTGGTGAGTTGAGGTAGGACATGAATAATCGCTTGCTGGTTTTGAAATCATGCCGAGATCTGTTGCATTTACTCAAACAAGCTTCAAGGCTCTGCTTTATGAAGTTTCATCCAAAAGACAGCACCTCCGATAATGTAATATTCTTCAGTACTAGACAAGTCTCGGTACTTAAAAACACAACCCTCCGAATTTGTTGAAAATGTTGAAGAATGAGTGAGATAATATTTGAAGCAAGGACCTGATCCCTTGCCCTCTCCTCCCAAACTCAGCAAGGAGCTTGCTTTTTATTGCACTGCTTCCAGGTGTATGGAATGGGCTATGATAACAGCTTTTGTGGACAAAGTGTGGCTTCTATTTGGCATCCTTTCTTTGCAATGGTAGAACACACTTATATGCCTGATTCTGTATACAGGTGCCTACTGTGGCTCAGTTGGTAGCACTCTCACCTTTACATCAGAAAGTTGTGGGTACAAGTTCTACTCCAGAGTAGTGACCATGTAATCCACACTGGCAACGCAGTGCAGTATTGAACAAGTACTGCACTGCCAAAGGTGCTGTCTTGCCTGTGCAGCACCAAACCGAGGCTCTGTTTGCCCTCTTGGGTGGAGGCCAAAGATTCCAAAGCTTATTTGAAGAAGACCAGAGGGTTCTCCTAGTTTCCAGGCTAATATTTATATATTCCTCAAATGACTAAAATTAGTTTTTTTTTTTGAAGAACCTACTGTGTGCAAATCGGTTTCTGTATTTCCTACACACAATTTCTGACACTAATTTTGGCTGTAAAACACTTGGGATATTTATTGTGTAGATATCCCAACAATGGAAATTGTTAGAAAATGCAAGGTTGATATTTCTTAACTGAACGAATAATCCAGAGGCCTGGATTAATAATCTGGAATGAGTGTTCAGATCTCAGCTTGAGAATTGGAGTTAAGTCTGGAAATAAATTGGTATTAGTAAAAGTGGCTGAGGTTGTTTAATTTTTGTTAAATCCCAACTGGTTCACTGATATTTAGGGAAGAAAACCTGCCATCCTTACCTGTTCTGGACAATGTGACTCTACTCTCACCAATGTGGTTGACTCTTAACTTCCCTCTGAAGTGACCGAATAGGCCAATCAGGGATGGCAATAATGGTAGTCCTGTCAGCGATGCCTGCATTGATAAATATATTAGCAAGAAATCTGTGTGGTGTGTTAGTGCAGTATCATGATACTCGATGTAAAGTTGAAGTCAGTGAGAATCAGGGGAACTCTCCATTGGTTGGAGTCATATCTAGCACAAAAGTTAGTTGTGATTTTTGGGGGTCAGTCATCTCAGTCCCAAGATGTTGCTGCAGGAGTTCCGTAGGATAGTGTCCTAGGCCCAACCATCTCAAGCTGTTTCATCAATGACCATCCCTCCATAAGGATAGAAGTGGGGATGCTTGCTGATGATTGCACAGTGGTCAGGACCATTTGTAGCTCCTCAAATACTGAACTAGTCCATGCCCACATGCAGTAAGATCTGGACAATATTGACACCTGGGCTGATAAGTGGCTGGTACTATCAATGTCTCTCAAATGCTAGGCAAATAAGCATGTCCAAGAGAGAATCATAACATCTCTTGACATTTAATGGTGTTATCATCACTGAATCACATACAGTCAACATCTTGAGAGTTAACATAGACTAGAAACTTAACTGGACCAGCCATAAAAAAACTGTAGCCACAAGAGCAGATCAGAGGCTGGGAATTATGTAACAAGTAATTCACTGGTAAACGGAACAGAGGGGCTCTACATGAACGTTTCAAGGACTCCCAGAAGAAGTCCTTCTCTGCATGCCGCATTGACCATTGCAAGTGGGAAGCATAGGCCGTAGATTGATACCAAGAGATGCCACATTGGGAGTGCTACAGACACCTTTGAGACTGAAAAGCTGGCATGGAAGAGAGGAATGGATCCAATTGCTCCCAGCAGTGACTACACCTTCACCTGTACCCGCACCTGCCAATGGAGAATCCCAGTGCTGGATAGGCCTGACTAACTACCAGCTAGTCTGCAACGGATGAGTACAATTCCTAAAAATCATCTTCTGCAAAAAAAAAATGCCAAGAAGCCAAGTATTCACCTCCTGACCCCCAAATCACCACCATCTACACAACACAAGTCAGGAGTGGGATGACATACGGTCCACTTGCCTGGATAAGTATAGTTCCAATGACACTTGAAGCTCGACATGATCCAAAACAAAACAGCCCACTTGATCAGCACCTTATCCACCACCTTCAACATTCACCCCCTCCACCACAGGACAGCATGTAGCATCTACAAGATGCACTACAGTAAACTGCCAAGTCTCCTTTGTTAAGACCTTTCGTATCTGCAGCCTCTACCATCTAGAAGGACAAGGGCAGCAGATGCATGAGAACACTGACTCAGTGGCAGTGAAAAAGCAAAATCCTGGAACACCCTTCCTAACAGCCATGTGGGTGTACCTACACCACATGGACTGTAGCAGTTCAAGAAGGCAGCTCACCAACATCTTTTCAAGGGTAATGAATGCTGAGCTTGGGATGTGAGCCTTGCTGGCAAGAACGAGTAAAACAACAACTTTAATGCAAAATTTTGTAACGCAAACAAACATCAAACTAATGTTTAATCTGTCATGGAACCAAAAATTATCACAACAGGTAAAGTAAAATATATTAAGTTTTTGTTTTCTCCTGATAGCATTTACATTAGAAATTTCATTTCCAAATGGTAAGCAATAAAAATAGGAGCAGGGTTGTGAAGTTATTGAACCTATTAAAGTTTGAAAAGGGCTGATTTACAGGGACAAGCACTTAAAGTAGAGAATGTGGCTGTTAAATGCTTTGCACAGGAATATATTAAATCTTTACCACTAGTAACATTTTCTGGTGCTTCTACATGTGGGAACCACTAGTAACCCCTAGTGTGGGAGTCCTTTAAATAGCTTATAGGTACACAGTTATCTTCAGTTGTTGGTTAATAGCATTTTCCCCTGACTTGTGGTTTCTAGAGTAATCATGTTCCCTTTTGCCTTCCTCTGGGACATTTTTTAGAACTTTAAAAATCTCATATGAATGCCTGACGTAGATATAGTATTGCAATATGTGTTAAGATTTGAAGTTGCATTGTATGTTGCAATTTACATGTGTTTCCATTTCCTGAAGTGGCGCAATGGAAATCTTGGAACCTATACCAATGTTAGTGTTCCAATGTCCTATTCTCCTCCATTGATCTTATCTTGGCTGCATATGGCTTTTTTCACGTGTTTATCTACTTGAATTGCATCATCAACTATTCATCAGGGAGCAGCATACATAGTTGAGATGTAAATCAATCACATTGTTCTCCATTTCGAATAAAAGATTTTGTTTTCTACATTTTGTTGACGTGGCGTGAGAGACTACCCTTGCAAAAAAATTTTGCCTTTAAGTTCTTGACATTTAATAGACTGAGCAAGTTGACTGAGTCATCAAATCTTGGGAACATGACCCTTTTTCATTTACTCCTTTGATACTGAAACATTTTCTCTCTCCCATCTGTATGTAACTTATGATGGGTTCCCATTAATGGCCAGAAAATGCGATTATGTTGTGTTGTTATCCTTCAAGTTTAAGTGGAAATAAGAATCCCATGACCCTAACATCAATTTTATCAGCGACATAGAGGAATGTGGAAATAACATTAACATGAAAGCAAAATACTGTGGATGCTGGAAATCTGAAATAAAATGCTGGGAAACTCAACAGGTCTGGCAGCTCTGAAAAAGTGTCATATGGACTTGAAACGTTAATTGTTTCTCCTCTCCTCAGATGCTGCCAGACCTGCTGAATTTTTCCAGCATTTTTTGTTTTTATTGTAGTGGAAATAACATTGTTACGTGAACCTATTTTAAATGAATCATCATTACAAATATCAGCTAACCTTTTAAGTTCCCTGTTCTAGTTTTTCTTAATTTGTTCATTCCATGCTTTGATAGTTAGAAATGATGTGTAGCTCACATTCACAGATGGCCATCACAGGAGGAGTCTCTCTGCTTTCAGTAAGAAATGCACTTCATTAAATGACTAACACCTACAGTGTGTATATAATGTAAATAAGGTACCAGAAAAATAACAAGTGACGAGGAGGTGGCTAGGTGAGAAAAGGGATTGGCTCACTGGCTTCCTCCTATCCTTAAAAATTCTTGTTTTTTACCCCCCTAATTGTTTAGAACTGCTATGAAATTTTAATCGAAATTTGTGTTTAGGTTGGATACTTGTAAGAATGATAAAGCAGGTGGCTACCCATTCCTCTCCTGAGTGTTAATTTGTTCAACTTTCTGAATATTTTACTTAGTGGTCATGCAGAATAGTTTGCTGCTGTTAAGGCATCCATACTAACTTTTTGCCCCATTTTCTGGGAGGGAAGTGCCCTGAGGCATTTCCTAAAGGGCACTGCCTTAAGGTCTGTGCTTGCTTGTGTTGTCAAATGAGAAACTATGAATTCCAATTTGTTACTCAGAGGATAACAATGTATCCTTTCTTTCCCTGATTTGTCCATCTCATTTGCATAACGCATGAAAACATTTGAGGAATTTCAGATGATCATAACCTCTTTTTCCTGTTGCCAGAACAGAACTCGCTAAACTTTCACTGTACTACTCCTCTGATGTAACATGCTACATAACACCATTTGTTTTCAAAGAAATGATCATTCTGATCTATGATATACTAGTGAATGGAATAACCCCTGACAAACTGTTCAGCTTTGAGACCCAGAGAATGGAATTCATTATAGACAGGAAATGGGTACATGTAATGAGGTTCTCGTCATCTTTGTTCGTTTTATACATCTTTAGAAAAGACCTTTCTTAGAATCTGACTGCTTAATCAATGATGCTTTTTGTAATGAATTGTTATTTAGATTGAACAGCTTGTTAAGCCAGCATTCTGTAATGACGTTCTACATCTGTCGCAATGAGGCTTATTACCAGTTTGTAGAGAGCAAACCTGCTTTATGGTGCAATGCCATTTATCTGCTGGACTTGAAATCATGACACTTCACCTTGCAAGGAGTTTTGATTTAACAGAGTTGTCCATTCAGGAAAAAAAGACTATAGTCTGGTTAAGTCACTAAAAACTCTTTATTGGAATTTTGTTGCACTAACACAATCTACTTGGAGCAGTTATTGTACTTATTTTACAGCTTGTGCGTATCCTGTGCAAGATACCATGTTGAAGTATGGAATCCGGTTGCCTTCATCTGTGTTGTATAAGGGTATTGAGCATTGCTATAAAAGTTCTGAATTTTTTTACTATTCCCAATGTAACTTCAAAGCTGGGACTGAAGATGATTCTTTGCAGGACGTGAGCAAAAATTCTGTGCAATACTGTAGTTTTATACAGATTGGAATTTGGCATTATGACAACTGTGTGCAATTGCTAATTAGCAATTACATATGAAAATGTAGAGCATAAGTCCAGAAATTTGCATAGCTAATGAGGCTTACAGTAACCATCAGTACTCTGGTGCTGGGCTGATCTCACTAGGCTTCTTAGGTTTGGGGGTTTGAAATCCCTTGTAATAGATTTGAGTGCAATATTGATTACTCAGCAACACTGATTTGGCCAGCTATAAAGTTAGAAGTGATTATAATTTTATCATTATTACATTGAGCTAATGATCCATTTTATGTGGACTAAAAATATGAGCTAAGAAAGGGTTATCAAAAGCTCCATAGTGCATTATGAGCCTGACAAATTCCGATATGACTGATCAGAAACTTGGTATGTGAGGGAACAAGCTTTGATCCCACAACTATGTAATATGGTTTAAAGAACTGGTGTACTAGCTAGGGAGTGAGCAGCTTCAATCGTGTAATTGTAATAAAGCTTCTGGATTCAATTGTAAAGCTGTGGTGTATTACTGATTTGTCCTTTATTTTCAGTGAAAATAATGAAAATTTTTATTTTGCCTGGGCACTTTATGAAGCTTTCTCTGCTGTGGTGTTTTCAAATTAGACCTGGGGTAATACTGCAAATAAAGAGTACCATGAAAGAAAGCAAGCTAAACTTTTAAAAAATTTCTTGCCAGTTTCTCTCCTTTTAAAGGCATGGATTACTAGCTGAGGTATGGTTCCCAAGGCACTCTTGATAGTTGCTCTTTTGAGAGCTCACCCAAGTGACTATTTAACCCTATAGATCGTATGGTAAATGTCAACAATTTACTTGACGACACGATCCTCCTGACAGCAAGCTGCACATTGTTGAAGAGCAATCAGCGGAGCAAATCCAATCCAGCTTTTCTGTTTGTTACCTAAGGCTGCTGAAGCCTTTAGTCACACCTATATTTCTGTCCTGACTATGATCAGATAACTAAACCAAGATTAGGATTAAACTAATGAACTTTAATTACCTATATGGCTCAAATTCAGTGGCTTAACACAGAACTACCAGTGGAATCACTGGTTGAATTTCAATGATTTGATTTGCATTTTTAAAAACGAATCCTCAACTACCAGAACTGCAATTTATTATTTTACTTTGCAGCAATATGTAACTCTTTCGAGTACAAACACATTTCCATCTGTTTCAGATGAAGTTACATTGTTTCATAGTTTGCCATTGTGAGATTTGAACTCTTGATCTTGGGGTTACAAACCCAGTACCATAACCACTTGGCTATTTAGGCCAAGCCAGCAATATGTAGTTGCACCTGATTTAACACTGCCTTAACCTGTCTTAGCAAGCAAGTAATAGACCATGTTTTTTTCTGACAAAGTACCATTGAATTACGTTAGTAACTTCAAAATATAGGTGAAATTCCGTTGAAGGATGGGGAAGAGGGAAGTGTTGATTTATACAAATAAAAGCTGTACTAAATGTATTTTAAATAATGTTGCTTGAGTGCAAGAGCACATTTAGCCCATTTCTGGCCAGAGTGAGACTATTGTTGCTATTAATGGATAGTGTATTGAAGCAAATTGACCCATGAGCCTAAATATATAGTTTTCTAGCTGTCAGCATGAGGGAAATGCTAGGAGTCGATTGTGATGAGCAAGAATAATTCGGGCTGCAAACTTTTTTTTGTAAATAAATAAAATTATACAACTTAGTTTGAATGCTGCACATTGAAATATTGCATTTTTACACAAAAGGAGTTATACATGGCAATTTGATTATTTGCCCTTGTACTGAACAGCCAGCTGCTGTACAGGAAAAAAAATTGAAGTACAGGGATGACGTACTTTTTTACTACCATCCATTTCACCTCATTGTTTACATTCAAGTTCTTATTTTTAATTTTTGCATTGCTTTTTGTCTGTAGGTTTTTGCTCCAAAGTTTTTCTCAAGAAAATTATTCAATTCACTTTTTGACTAGTGGACTTTCTCTTTAATCCCTCCAGTCGTTTCTGTTTCTTGTGAAGGTGTTGATTCTTTGCCATACAATTCAACAGGTGCCAAGCACCCACTGGCGCACACTCTTACCTGAGTGAGAGCAAGGGAGTTGCACGTGAGCCTTGAAAATGGAGTACCAGAAGGCTTTGGGTCTCCGGTGGCATCATGGCTAATACGGCCCTGTTGCCTATATGTTGCTGATTTGAAGCAAAATCCCTGGGTAACTTTCTGATTTGTAACCTAGTAATGTTGAAAGCAATTATAGTGATCCTGCTGCCAGCATGGCTGAGATAAGCTAGTCAGCAGAGAACTTTGAATCTTCCTGGCCTACATTACTGGATAAGCTTCCAAAACAGTTAGGGATGACTTTTGTGACATAATTACTCCTTGGGAATTCATTCCACAGTTTTGCTATCAGTTTGGTTAAAACAGCTGCCAAGGGTTGCCTTTCTCACTCTGAACTAATTTTTAGCTTGCGTCCCCTAAGCTATTTTTTTTTTTCTTCTGGTTCATATTTTTAAATGTCACTTGGAATATCTCCGGGTTGCTGAAGTAACGAATGACTTAATCCTTTCATACAACCTAAAATTCCTAATACACTTGAGCAAAAGTTCCTTTCCATCTTTTGATAATCAGAATTGCATAGACTTCTTGGAGGAAATAACTGGGACCTTATACAGCAACAATAAAATCTCCTCTGTTAAGACATCTGTGTGTATTGGTAATTTTTCTGTTTCATTTCTACAATATTCTTAAATGATAGCATTTCAAGTTTTATATTTTTCAATTTTTCTTTGCTTACTGACGTTTTGCATGCTGGGCTAGATGGCTAACGGTATAGGTACAAAGCTTTTCTTCTTATCCACTGAACAATTTGAGCAGCGAGGCAGGTAAATGTTCATGCATCCAGATCTCACGTTTCCTATGGTCCTATTCAGAGTGATTAAAATGAGAGTAGATGCTTTACATGAGCCTCTCCTTCAGTGAAATGCTGCTCTCCACTGATGATGAGTAGTGGGTAGAGACAGCACTTGTTGAAAATGTCACTTGAAAACTCAATTAAGAGTTTATAAAGGCTTATAAAGAATGCCTACCACTTGCAAATCTATGAAGAGCTCGAGTCTAGGGTGTGCTGTCATGATGGTCAAGGAAACTCTGAAGGGTTCACTTACAAGTTTTGATACAGATTTTGAGTCCTGGGAGAAGCTCACTCTGGATTGCTACACCTGGCACAACCAAATAAACGGTGTAACCTCCTTTGAAAGCAGACTCCAATGAGAGACTGAGGGAAAGCATGAGAGGGAATGCGCCCAAATAGTATCTGCAACAGAATCTTCCAGATTGCAGATTGGCCTTCCTAGTCTACTGTGTACCCATCAGAACCCTATCAAACACCCCAGATGGTGAACGTGGTCATCTTTGCCTCAAAGGGTGAACAATAAGTAAGATTGGTGCCTGTGTCCTCTTGCAGTTAACGCTGACAGACTCTGATAGAAAATTTCAAACAACTGAACAGATGAGAATTAGGAATAATTGAGAAAAATTTAATTCATATATTGGATCTAAGCAACTGTTATTTATAGTTTTAAAAATCGTTTATTTTGCATTAAATCTATTGTAGAAAATGCGAGCCTCCATTTCTCTAGGGTTTATTGAGTAGACCATATCAAAGGAAACATCAGTATTTACAAGTACCTCGATGAATACCAGCAACTGTATAAGCTGACATCTTTTCTATCTTGACTGCTGGTTACATTGCAGTCACTATAATTGTAACTGAGTAGTACCTGTAAAATAACGGTGTCCAAACTGTCTCTAATTCATGCCCTCTGCTCAGATAATTTTGATGTATTTTCACTTTTGTTACTTGTGAATTTGTTTGAACTTTTTGACTTGGATATTATGTTAAATGTTTAAAGAGATTTTCAATTCCTCCCAAGTAAAATATATTCCAAAGAGGGAGAAAGACGGTAAGAGGGGTGGAAAGCATCCATGGCTAAGCAAGGAAGTTAAAGATAACATAAAGGCAAACACTAAGGCATATCAAATTGCAAAGGTCAGTGGCAGGCTGGAAGATTGGGAAACTTTTAAAGATCATTAAAGGGTTACTAAAAAAATAATAAAAAGAGCAAAGGTAAATTTATGAAAGAAAACTCGCGCAAAATGTAAAAACTAATAGCAAAAGCTTCTACAAGTATATAAAAGGAAAGAGTATCTAAAGTGAATGTTGGTCCCTTGCAGGATGAGACTGGGGAGTTAATAGTGGGGAACGCAGAGACGCTTAATCAATATTTTGCCTCAGTTTTCACGGTGGAGGACACTAGTAGCACCCCAATAATAACAGGTAGTGTAGAGGCTATAGAGAAGGAGGAACTTAGAGCAATCACCATCACTAGAGAAAAAGTACTGAGCAAACTATTGGGCTTAAAGGGTGACAAGTCCCCGGGACCTGATGGCCTACATCCCAGGGTCTTAAAGGAAGTGGTCACGGAGATAGTGGATGCATTGGCTATAATATTCCATGTTTGCTGCTAGGATGAAAGATAAGCATGGCAAGTTTCAGGAGCCTTGGATAACGAAGGATATTGTGAGATTAATCAAAAAGAAAAGGGAAGCATTCATAAGGTCTAGAAGTCTGGGAACAGATGAAGCCGGTGGAGAATATAAAGAAAGTAGGAAGAAACTTAAGCAAGGAGTCAGGAGGGCTAAAAGGGGTCATGAAAAGTCATTGGCAACCAGAATTAAGGAAAACCCCAAGGCCTTTTATGCATATGTAAAAAGCAAGAGGGTAGCCAGGGAAAAGGTAGGCCCACTCAGGAGCAGAGATGGGAATCTGTGTGTGGAGCCAGAAGAAATGGGAGAGATAACAAATGAATACTTCTCATCAGTATTCCGAAGAGAAGGACTTAGTGGTCGATTTGTCTAGGGAAGAGTGTGCAGATAGCCCGGATCATGTTGAGATCAAAAAAAGAGGAGGTGTTAGGCGTCTTGAAGAATATTAAGGTAGATACGTCCCCAGGGTCAGATGGGATCTACCCCAGAGTACTGAGGGAGGCAAGGGAGGAGATTGCTGGGGACTTGACAGAAATCTTTGTATCCTCACTGGCTACGGGTGAGGTCCCAGAGGACTGGAGAATGGTCAATGTTGTTCCATTGTTTAAGAAGGGTAGCAGGGATAATCCAGGAAATTACAGGCCGGTGAGCCTTACGTCAGTGTTAGGGAAATTATTGGAGAAGATTCTTCGTGACAGGATTTACTACCATTTGGAAGCAAATGGGCGTATTAGTGAGAGGCAGCATGGTTTTGTGTAGAGGAGGTTGTGTCTCACTAACTTGATCGAGTTTTTCGAGGAAGTGACAAAGATGATCGACGATGGAAGGGCAGTGGATGTTATATACATGGATTTCAGTAAGGACTTTGACAAGGTCCCTCATGGCAGACTGGTACAGAAGGTAAAGTCGCACGGGATCAGAGGTGAGCTGGCAAGATGGATACAGAATTGGCTTGGTCATAGAAGACAGAGGGTAGCAGTGGAAGGGTGCTTTTCTGAATGGAGAGCTGTGACTAGTGGAATTCCACAGGGATCAGTGCTGGGACCTTTGCTGTTTGTAGTATACATAAATGATTTGGAGGAAAATGTAACTGGGCTAATTAGTAAGTTTGCAGACGATACTAAGGTTGGAGGAGTTGCAGATAGTGAAGAGGATTGTTAAAGGATACAACGGGATATAGATCGGTTGGAGACTTGGGCGGAGAAATGGCAGATGGAGTTTAATCCGGACAAATGGGAGGTAATGCATTTTGGAAGGTCTAATACAGGCAGGAATTATACAGTAAACGGCAGAACCCTTAAGTGTATTGATGGGCAGAGGGATCTGGGTGTACAGGTCCACAGGTCACAAAGTGGCAACGCAGGTGGATAAGGTAGTCAAGAAGGCAAATGGCATGATTGCCTTCATCGGCAGGGGTATTGAGTATAAAAGCTGGGAAGTCATGCTGCTGCTGTATAGAACCTTGGTTAGGCCACACTTAGAATATTGCGTGCAATTCTGGTCGCTACATTACCAGAAGGATATTGAGGTGATGGAGAGGGTGCAGAGGAGGTTTACCAGAATGCTGCCTGGTCTGGAGGTTATTAGCTATGAGGAGAGGTTGGAGAAACTCGGATTGTTCTCACTTGAGCGACGGAGATTGAGGGGCGACTTGATAGAAGTTTACAAAATTATGAGTGGCATGGACAGAGTAGATAGTCACAAGCTTTTTCTCAGGGTGGAAGAATCAATTATTACGGGATATAGATTTAAGGTGAGAGGAGAAAACTATAGAGGAGATGTGCGGGGCAAGTTTTTTACGCAGAGGGTAGTGAGTGTCTGGAATCGCTGCCAGAGGAGGTGGTGGAAGCATGTACGATAGTGGTGTTTAAGAGGCAGCTTGACAAATACATGAATAGGATGGGAATAGAGGGATATGGATCCCGGAAGTGCAAAATGTTTTAGTTGACAGGCGATATGATTGGCGCAGGCTTGGAGGGCCAAAGGGCTTGTTCCTGTGTTGTACTTTTCTTTGTTCCCTGGATTCTGGAAATGTTCCAGTGGATTGGAAAAATGCTAACATAACGCCCTTATTCAAAAAGGGGTGGGGTGGGAGAGGCAGAAAGTAGGAAACTATAGACCAGTTAATTTAGCGTCTGTTGGGAAATTGTTGGAATCCATTATTAAGGAAGTAGTAATGGGGCATTTGGAAAGTCAAAATGAAATCCATCAGAGTCAGCATGGTTTTATGGAGAGTAAATCGTGTTTGACTAATTTGCTAGAGTTCTTCGAAGATGTGACTAGCAAATTGGGTGATGGGGATCCTGTAGATGTAGTATATCTGGACATCCAGAAGGCCTTTGATAAGGTGCCACGCAAGATTAATACACAAGATAAGATCACACGGAGTTAGGGGTAATATATTAGCTTGGATAGAGGATTGGTTAATCAACAGAAAGCAGAGTCGGAATAAATGGGTCTTTTTCTGGATGACAAGCTGTTATTGACTGTTAGAAAATTTACTGCAGTTTGAGTAGCATAATAAGAAATTTGACCTGATTTTAATAAAAAGTCAATTGTGAGTGTAAGGCAAGTTATTCATTGCTTCAGTTCTTGGAGGACTTGGAAAATCAGTAAACTATCTTTGCTCTTAGATGCTAGAAAAAAAATTGCAATTGGTTCCAAATGACTTAAAAATATTTAAACTACAAAGGTCACAAAAACAGAAAATGCTGGATAAACTCAGCAGGCCTGACAGTACCTGTGGAGAGAGAAACAGTTGATGTTTCGAGTCCGTATGACTCTTCGGAGCTACAGAGAAGCAGAAATTTACATTGTTTAAGGGGGGTGGAACAAGAAGCTGGATGGAAGGCCAGCAATAGGTGGGGGCAATAGAGAGATTGTCCTTTTATTCATCACATCTTTGTCAAAGTGGGTGTTAATAGTAGTGGTAAGGGGTGAAAAAGGTGCTGATAGTGACATTAAGGTAAAAAAGCAGAATGTGATAGGACAAGGGTAAGCACTGAAAAAACAATGGGGGGGGAAGGGGTCAAAATGGGATAAGGGGGATAAAAAAGATAAAACAATGAATAAGTGAATATGCATAAAAATAAGTGGATAAAAATAAAAATGAATTTTGAGAAAAGGGATAAAAAAGTGGTGAGGAGAGAGTTCATGGTGTGAGGTTGTCGAACTCTGTTAAGTCCGGAAGGCTGTAAAGTGCCTAAATGGAAGATGAGGTGCTGTTTCTCCAGTTTGCATTGGACTTCACGGGAACATTGCAGCAGGCCAAGGATGGACACTGGACATGAGAGGAAGATGGTGTGTTGAAATGGCAAGCAACAGGAAGGCCTGGGTTATGCTTGTGGGCAGACCAAAGGTGTTCTGCCAAGTGCTCACCCAGTCTACGTTTGGTCGTCTAAATGTAGAGGAGGCCACATTGGGAGCTGCAATTGCAGTAGACCAAATTGGAGGAGGTGCAAGTGAAGTGCTGCTTCATCTGAAAGGAGTGTTTGGGATTTTGGACGATGAGGAGGTAAAGTGGCAGGTGTTGCACCCTCAATCGCATGGGAAGGTGTCGTAGAAATGGGATGAGGTGTTGGGATGATGGAGGAGTGGGCCAGTGTGTCCCAGAGGGAATGGGTGAGGGGAATGTGTTTGGTGGTGGCATCATGCTGGAGATGGTGGAGGATGATCCTTTGAATGTGGAGGCTGGTAGGGTGGAAAGTGAGGACAAAGGGGACCATATCATGGTTCTGGGAGGGAGAGAAGGTGTGAAAGCAGAGGTGCAGGAGATGGGTTAGACACAGTTGAGGGCCCTGTCAATCACAGTGGGAAATCTCATTTGAGGAAGAAGGAAGACATGTCAGAAGTACCTTGGACCATCTTTTCTGGAGAGTCAATCACCAGAAATGGAGACAGAGGTGTCAAGGAAGGGGAGGGAAGTGTTGGAGATGGATCATTTGAAGGTGATTGAGGGGTGGAAATTGGAAGCAAAATTAATTTTTTTCCAGGTCCACACGAGAGCATGAAATAGCACCGAAACAGTCATCAATGTACAGAAAAAAGAGTAGTGGGAGGGGGCCTAAGTAGGACTGGAAAAGGAATGTTCCATATACCTCAAAGAGACAGGCTTAACTGGGGCCATGTGGGTACCCATTGCCACACCTTTTATTTGGAAGAAGTGAGACAAGTTAAAGGAGAAATTGCTCAGTGAGAGAACTAGTTCAGGCAGACAGAGGAGAGTGGTGGTGGATGGATGGGGATTGTTCAGGCTTCTGTTCAAGGAAGAAGCGGAGAGCCCTCAGACCATCCTGATGGAAGATGGAGAAGTAGAGGGATTGGATGCCTATAGTGAAGAGGAGGCAGTTAGGGCCAGGGAACTCCCCAAGAGGATTTTGTGGATCAAGAGTTCATACGTTAGCCCAAAACAAGACAGGTAAATACAGCAGGAGTCTATCCTTGACTACACATCAAAAAACACAGTTCACCTTCTAAATTCTGGAGAAAAAGAATGTTTTAGGAAATGTAGATTTCAAATTTAGATAACATAGAATTCATGGCTCTCAATTTAAAGTGGTGAATGCCTCGAATATTTCATCAAACCCCAAATCTATTTTGTATTGCCTTGATGAAAGTTGATCTGAAAGGGTAAATAAAAGCATGTATATGGGCCAAATGGTCTGTTTCTCAGCCAATCAGCTTTTGGTGTTTTTGCTCCTCTCGAGCCTTGTTACATCTTTTCTGATCGTAACGATCTATTTCCTCCTCCCTCAAATGCGTGTCTAGCTTAAGTGTGTCTATGCTATTTGCTTCAGCCACTCCATGTTTGAGAGTTCCATGTTCTTGTTACTCTTTTGAAGAAGAAAGTTCTTCTGAATTCCCTTTTGGATTTCTTGGTGATTATCTTATATTGCTGGTATCTAGTTATGCTCTTCCTTAAAAGACTAAATATTCTGTCTGCATCAACTTTATTAAAATCTTTCAGAATTTTAAAGACCTCTAGGTCACCTCCTCGGCTGCCTTGTATTTTAAAAAAAATACAGATCCAGCCTGTCTATCCTTTCCTGATATGTATACCCATGCATTGCTGATACTTTCCTTATAAATCTCCTCTGCACCCTCTCCAATGCGCCCATCTATAACATGGTGAACAGAACTGCATGCAATACTAAGTGTGGTCTAAGCAAGGTCTTAATACTGGTTTAGCATACCTTCCCTGCTTTTATATTCAATCCCTCTAGAAATAATTTAGTGCTTGGTTTACTTTTTTATGGTCTTCCTAACCTTTGGTACAACTTTTATTGATTTGTATTTGCACTGAGACTACTTTGTTTCTCTACTCCCCTAGACTTGCACCTTCCAAGTAATATATGACCTCCATATTCTTCCTACCAAAATATACTAGCTCTCATTTAATTATGCTGAACTTTATTTCACAATTATTTGCCCCTTGTGCAAGTTTGTGAATGCCCTGCAACTTGTTGGAGTCATCCTCAGTGTTGACCCAATTTGGTGTGATCTACAAATTTAAAAATTGTGTTTATGGATTCCTGAGTCCAAGCTATTCCTGTAAATTGTGAATAGCAGTGGTCTCTGCATTGACCCTTGTGGAACATCACTTCCCACTGTCATGAACACTTCAATCACATAAAATGGTTTATCTTCAAGGACTAAACATTCTGGACAATTTGTTTTAAAAAGACATTGTCCCTTTAAAGGGTTAATGCAGGACTTTGCTATTCCTGGAAAAATCATCCTTTTACAAAGGGGGTAATTAAACATTTTAATTGCAAACTGTTTGACCCTGGGGAATTATGTACAAATGGGATCACGTGGGTTTTATGGCTTGAATGGGAGGGGGAGGGTGAGCAGGTAACATGCCTGGCACTGTGTTTTAAAACAGTGGGCTTTGGTTTTGCCTCGAAGAGAAGGTCCAACTGCTTGAGAAGGAAGACAACAGCTTTTTTGCAGTCCAGAGCCAGCGCACAGCCGGAACTGAATACAAGCTGCAACATGCCTGGATAGAGTACTTGCGAGTGTTCCTCAAACCTGCCTAGAAGACAGTGCCAGAGTCATTGTTTTGCGGAACAATGCTGAGAGACCAACCATGTAACCCGGATGCCATCTCAAGGATTCCACCCTCTAACCATTGCCTTGGAACCATTGATTTTTTACCTTTGGCTGAATTCCTCCATTTCTACTCTTTATTTCAGTTTTTTTGTGTGCGTGGCTTAAGGTTTCTTGAAAGAGTAATTAGTATAATTTCATATTCCATACTGTAAGTTGATAAGCTTGACCTTTCCTGTTTGACAAGACTGGTTATTATAATAAACTAAAGTTTGCTTATTGAAAAGCCTGGTTAAAGTCTCTTTTATTCTGGTTAACAGTAGTGAAGGCTAATAATTGGCCATTTTGGTGAGTGAATTTAACATTTAAACTAATGTTGTAACCTGTGGAGTAGTGGGGTGAGATCAGCTATCATCCTGGTTGTAACACCACCTTCTACCACTCTGAATAACTACCCACTCTCTCTTGAAACCAGCTAGCAATCCATTCTACGACTTGCTTCCTGACTCCACGTTCTCTGACCTTATTAGTCTATTATGGGGCACCTTAATGAAGGCCTTTTGACAATCCAGGTAAACGACATCCACTGCATTTGCCTTGCCTACGCTTTGAAAGCTCCTTTTTAAAAGAAAAGGTTGGTCAAGCAATTTTCCCTTTTGAAATTAATGCTGACTTATTTCTCAATTTGAGATGTTCTCCTATACAACCCTTTAGTACAGATTCCATTTTTTTTCCTACCACCTATAATTTCCTGCACATATTCTGAGCCCCTTAAATATTGGAGTTGCATTAGCTATTCACCAGTCTTATGGCACTACAGCTTTTGCTAATTAATTATTCAGTATGTGTAGCAGTGTGTCTGCTATCTTTTTTCGAGGTTCTTTCAAAATACGTGGATGAAATCAACCTGGGCAGGGGTTTTGTCCTCTATGAATTTTAGTTTGTTCAATACATTAGATTTTTTAAAATTTGAAATACGCTTCTCTCATTACTCTGCTAATCATTAAATTTAATGTCTACCTGTTCTATCTCCCTGTTAAGTACTGAAGTGAAATAATTATTTAATATTTCTACCATTGCTCCATTGCTATCTGTGATATTATCCTGTCCATCTCTTAATGGTCCTATTTTGATCACGGCCTTCCTTTTTTATTAATGTGCCTGTACAGTACATCACTCTTGTTTCACATTACTTAATTTAATTTCATAGCTTTTTCTTTGTTTTCCTAATTTTTTTTAGCTTCTCCCTAATTTCTTCATATTTTCTCTTATCAAACATTAAATGCTAGACAGAGAAGTGCATGTCTGTTCCCGCGATTGTTCCTTTAAGTCTTTATTCATCTATGGTGTCTCAATAGTGTAGTTTGTTGTTTTATTTTAGCAGAATATATTTTCCTGGACTGAGCACCATTTAATTGTTTCCCATTGTTGAGAGTCATCATTGTTTGCCTACTGTATTTTTTCAAGTTCTATTTCTTGTCCTGAAAAATCAACTGTTCCGACTTGTATCCTTCTCTTTCATCACCTTTTTAAAAAAAAACCCCACAATATTATGGTCACTGTTGCCCAGATGTTACACTAATTTTGATTCTTTTATCTACTCTGGTTCATTTCCCCATTACTAGATCCAATAGTGAATTTTGCCTTGCTGGATTTTTCACTTATTGGGTTAGAAAGGGGTCCTGTACTCATTGTAGACCCTCCATTCCGTTCTGCCCCATACCTACTATTTCTGGCCAGTTCGTATCAGGATAGTTGAAATTCTCCATGATTCTTTTTTAAAACTTAATCCCCTAATTTGCATATGTTCTCCACCTGTTAAAAAGGTAATAAAAGATCAATCAATTTACCTCCATCTTCTATTTTGGCCTACTGAAAGCCATCCCCTTTTTTATTGCCATTGTTAAATACAATTACTCCACCTCCACCCATTTCCCCCTTATCTTTTCTAAGCATGTTACACTCTGCATTTTTTAATTCCCAGTCCTAATTGTAGCCATGTGTTAGTAGTCCATGCTATGTTCCTCACGTAGCATGACTGCCTCCAACTTCTTTATTTTATTATGGGCACTATGCATTGCTGCACAGACACTTTAACTCATTATTAACAGGATGTTATCTGACTTAGTTTAACAATCTTTCTCTAACTCTTTTTTTATTCCCTTGTTATCAGTGTGTTTCTTTATTCTTTTCTATGTTCTTCTGCCATTTTGTTTTCGCTTAGGCTGCTTACGTTTCTTGTTCTCTTTCCACACCCCCCCCCCCCACCCCAACGCTTCTTAGCAGTTTAAGCCTTTACCATCTCCCTATTTACTCTTTACCATCCTGCTTCAGGTGGAGCCCATCCCATTGATACAGTTCCTTGCTAAGAACTGGTGCCAGTCTCCCTTGAAAGGGAACCCTTTTTTCCATACTAGCCTTTTTAGCCTTGTATTAGTTCTCCTGATCTGTCTGTTCTAATTATGCCAATTTACAAGTAGCTTGGGCAATTAACCAGCTGTCAGGTTTGTTTTCATCAAATTTGTGAAATGGACTTCTAGGTATGATGAGGGCAAGACCTCATTAAACTCTGAAAACTCCCTCCTGAACAACACAGTGTGTACTTGCACCATATGGACTGCAGCGAATCAAAAAGACAGCTCACGCCCACCTTGCCGAGAGAAAGTAGGATGCACGATAAATGCTGTCCTTGTGAGCAGCACCCACAGCCTATGAACAAATTTCAAAAAAGTAATTGACAAGGATGGGTTTGAAGACAAGCTGTAAAATAGGAATGTGAGTAGACCATTTAGCGTTCAGCCTGTTCCATCACTTAAAAGAATCTGACTCACCTGTGACCTAACTGCATGTACATGCCTTAGATCTGTATCTTTCGACCTCAGATTTTAAATCTAACCATTTAACAATTCTAACAATTAACCCCTGTTCAATTACCATGTGCAGAAGAGGTCCCAAACTTTTACAACCCTTTCTATGTAGAAATGTCTCCTAACTTACTCTTGAAAAGTTTTGCTCTAATTTTTAGACTATGCCCCTAAGTCTTTTTATTTATTCATTTATGGGATGTGGCTAGGCCAGCATTTATTGCCCATCTTTAATTTCCCTTGAGAAGGTGGTGGTGAGCTGCCTTCTGTTGGAAATGGGCATTGTCTGACACTTGTGTGGCGCGAATGTTACTTGCCACTTGTCAGCCCAAGCCTGGACATTGTCCAAATCTTGCTGCATTTGGACATGAACTGCTTCAGTATCTGATCAGTTGTGAATAGTGCTGAATGTTGTGCGAACACCCCACTTATAACTTTATGATGGAAGGAAGGTCATTGATGAAGCTGCTGAAAAAAATTCAATTTATCCTATCAATTTCCCTTAGCTTTGTATGGCACAAAATATACTTAAAAGCTGACATGGGTGCTGCACTGTCCAGAGGCACCATCTTTTGGATGAAATGTTAAACTGAGGCCCTGACTGTCCCTTCGAGTGGACATAACAAATGCCATGACACTATTTCAAAGAAGAGTTGGGGAATTCTCCCTGGTATTCAGGCTAATTATTTATCAGTTGATCAATGTCAGAAAAATAGATTCTGGTCATTATCCCTTTTTGAAGCTTGCTGTGTCCCAATTGGCTGTTACTTTTCCAACATTACTACATTTCAGAAGCACTACATGGCCTGGAAAGCCATGGGATGCCCTGGTTGTGAAAGGTGTTGCAATAATGTATTTTTTTCTTCCTTAATATCTTAAAGTTTGATCAAATCAAAAGACAACTGTTTTACTGGACCAAAGATAAGCTACCTAAGTTGCAGTATTTTAAAATCAAGAACTAAAATGCCTGAAAGGCTCAAAGATTTTAGCAGAGTGTCTACTTGCACTGCACAAACTGCAGTTCTAGAAGCCTGCTCATCTCCTTCACTTGGATGCAATTCGGGATGGGCAATAAATGCTGGTCTTGGCAGCAAAGCTCGCATCCCATGAACAAATAAAAACAACTGTTGCAATGGAGTGATTTTTAATTTCCGGCATTCTGTAATCTTGTGACCTCTTAAATACGGCGTACTAATTTATTGCTGATGCATAAAGTTTACCTTTTAAATGCGCGGTTACATTTGACGTGCAGTTGGTGCATGGAATTAGAGAAACTACACTACACTAGTTTTTGCATACCTTAACAGAACCCTTGAACATATGGGTGATACAGCTCTTGTTAAGACCTTAAGATATAGGAGCAAAAGTATGCCATTTGGCCTATCGAGTCTGCTTCGCCATTCAATGAGATCATGGCTGATCTGATGATCCTCAACTCCATTTTCCTGCCTTTCCCCCAAAACCCTTGATTGCCTTACTGATTAAAAATCTGTCTATCTCAGGCTTGAATATACTTAACGACCCAGCTCCTACAGCCCTCTGCAGTAAAGAATTCCACAGATTCACTACTGTCAGAAGAAATTCCTCCTCATCTCTGTCTAAAATGGGCGACCCCTTACTCTGAGATTATGCCCTCTGGTCCTAGACTCTCCTACAAGGGGAAACAACCTCTCAGCATCTACCCTGTCAAGCCCCCTAAGAATAAGAATCTTATGTTTCAATAAGGTTGTCTCTCACTCTCCTGTACTCCAATAAGTACCGGCTCAACCTCTCCACCATAAGACAATCCCTCCGTACCCAGGATCAACCGAGTGAACCTTCTCTGGACTGCCTCCAATGCCTGTATATCTTTCCTTAGATAAGGGGACCAAAACTGTTCACAGTATTCTAGGTGTGGTCTAACTAGTGCCTTGTATAGTTTTGGCAAGACTTCCCTATTTTTATACTCCGTTCCCTTTGAAATAAAGGCCAACATTCCATTCGCTTTCCCTATTACCTGTTTAACCTGTATGCTTGCTTTTTGGGATTCATGCACAAAGACACAAAAATAGGTGGGAAGGCAAGTGGTGAGGATGACACAAGGAGTCTACAGAGGGATATAGACACATTAAGTGAGTGGGCAAAAACTTAGCAGACGAAATATACTGTGGGGAAAATGTGAGGTTCTGCACTTTGGCAGGAAGAGTAGAGGAGTTGAATGTTATTTAAATGGAGAAAGCCTGCAGAAGGCTGTAACACAGAGGGATCCGCAAACTTGGCGATTGTACATTCACTTCCCTTATCTAAATCATTAATGTATATTGTAAGTAATTGAGGCCCCAGCACTGATCCCTGTGGCACTCCACTAGTTACAGGCTGCCATCTTGAAAATGATCCCCTTATCCCAAGTCTGGCTTCTATTCGTTAACCAATCCCCTATCCATGCTAATATACTACTCCCAACACCATGGGCTCTTATCTTAAGTAGCCTTGTGTGCAGTACTTTATCAAATGCCTTTTGGAAATCCAAATATATTGCATCTTCTGGTTTTTCTTTTATCGTGTTTGTTACCACCTCAAAGAACTCTAATAAATTTGTCAGGCATGATTTCCCCTTCATGAAACCATGCTGACTCTGCTTGATTATGTTATGCATTTCTAAATGCTCTGCTATTACGCCGTTTATAATAGACTGTAACCAATGACGTATGTTAGGATAACTGGCTGATAGTTAGTTACCTGATTTTTGTTTCCCTCCCTTTTTGAATAAGGGATTGGTAGTTTTCCAATCCTCTGGGGACTTTCCTAGAATCGAGGGATTCTTGGAAGATTACTACCAGTGCATCCACTATCTCTGCAGCTACTTGCTTTAATATCCTAGGATGCAACCCATCAGGTCCAGGTGACTTATCGACCTTTAGCCTCATTACTTTCCCGAGTACTTTTTCTCTAGTGATAGTTAGTTATTGTATTTATTTCCAACCCACACCTTTTGCCCCTTGATTATTTAGTATTTTTCGTACGCTATTAGTGTCTTCTACTGTGAAGACTAATGCAAAGTATTTATTCAACTTCTCTGCTATTTTCTGGTTTCCCATTATTAGTTCCCCAGCCTCGTTTCCTAAGGGACCTATGTTCACTTTAGCCCCTCTCTTCCTTTTTATATATTTAAAGAAGCTCTTACTGTCCATTTTTATATTATTTGCTAGTTTACCCTCACAGTTTATTTTCTACCTTTTTTATTTTCTTTTTGGTCATGTGGTTTTTAAAACTTTCCCAATCCCCTGGCTTACCACTGACTTTTGCCACATTGTATGCTTTTTCTTTCAACTGGATATAATCCTTAATGTCCTTGGTTAACCATGGTTTGTTCATCCCCCTTCCTAGAACCCTCCTTCCTCACTGGGATATATCTTTGTTGTGAGTCATGAACTAGTTTCTTAAATGTCTGCCATTGTTCATCAACCATCTTTTCTGCCAAAATCCTTTCCAAGTATACCCCAGCCACCTCTGCCCTCATTTCATTGTAATTACCCTTATTTAAGTTTGGCACTGTTGTTTCCAACCCAAGTTTCTCACTCTCAAACTGAATGTTAAATTCTGCCATGTTATGGTCACTGTTTCCTAGGGGATCTTTTACTCTTAGATCATTTATTAAACCTGCCTCATTACACATTAGCAGATCCAAAATAGCCTGATCCTTGGTTGGATCCACAACATATTGTTCTAGGAAACTCCTGAATGTACGCTATGAATTCTTGCTCGTGGTTTCCTCTGCCAATTTGATTTTCCCAATCTACATGAAGATTAAAGTCACCCATGACTAACGTACCTTTTTTACATGTCCTCATTATCTCCTGAGTTATTTTGTGTCCTAACTATAGCTACTGTTAGGAGGCTTATAGACTACTCCCACCAGTGTCGTCTTTCCCTTGTTATTTCTCACCTCCACCCATATGGATTCTACATCTTCTGATCTAAGATCATTTCTTGCTATCGTACTTATTCCATCTCATACTAACAAGGCTACCCCACCACCCTTTCCTCCCTGCTTGTCCTTTTGAAAAGCCACATACCCCTGCATATTTTAGTTCTCAGCTTTGATCTCCTTGTAACCATGTCTCTGCAATGGCTTTAAGATTATAAGGCCATTAACCTTTATTTGTGCCATTAAATCATTTATTTTCACAGAATCACAGTGCAGAAGAGGCCCTTTGGCCCATCAAGTCTGCACCAACACACGAGAAATATCTGACCTACCTACCTAATCCCATTTACCAGCACTTGGCCCATAGCCTTGAATGTTATGACATGCCAAGTGCTCATCCAGGTACTTTTTAAAGAATGTGAGGCAACCCGCCTCCACCAACCTCCCAGGCAGTGCATTCCAGACCATTACCACCCTCTGGGTAAAAATGTTTTTCCTCACATCCCCCCCTAAACCTCCTGCCCCTCACCTTGAACTTCAGTCCCCTTGTGACTGACCCTTCAACTAAGGGGAACAGCTGCTCCCTATCCACCCTGTCCATGCCCCTCATAATCTTGTGCACCTCGATCAGGTCACCCCTCAGTCTTCTCTGCTACAAAGAAAACAACCCAAGTCTATCCAACCTCTCTTCATAACTTAACTGTTTCATCCCAGGCAACATCCTGGTGAATCTTCAGTGCAATCACATTCTTCCTATAATGTGGCGACTAGAACTGCACACAGTACTCCAGCTGTGGCCTCACCAAGGTTCTATACAACTACGACATGACCTTCCTACTTTTGTATTCTATGCCTTGATTATTGAAGGCAAGTGTTCCATATGCCTTTTTCACCACCCCACTAACAGAACTTCCTAGTGCCATGCCGTTCATTGAATACTTCCTTGTCAAATTACTCCTTCCAAAGTGTATCACCTCACTTTTCAGGGTTAAATTCCATCTGCCACTTATCTGCCCATTTGACCATCCCATCTATATCTTCCTGTAGCCCAAGACATTCAACCTCACTGTTAACCACCCAGCCAATCTTTGTGTCATCCACAATCTTACTAATCCTACGCCTCACGTAGTCATCTATGTTGTTTATATAAATGATGAATAATAGGGGACACATCACAGATCCCTGTGGTACGCCACTGGACACTGGCTTCCAGTCACTAAAGCATCCTTCTGTCATCACCCTCTACCTCCTACAACTAAGCCAATTTTGAATCCACCTTATTAAATTATCCTGTATCCCATGTGCCTTTGCCTTCTTTATAAGTCTCCCATGTGGGACATTGTCAAAGGCTTTGCTGAAATCCATATAAACTACCTCAACTGCACTACCCTCATCTACACACCCGGTCACCTCAAAAAAAAAATTCAAATTTGTTAGGCATGACCTCCCTCCGACAAAGCCACGCTGACTATCCCTGATCAAACCTTCCCTCTCCAAGTGGAGATAGATTCTCTCCTTCAGAAATTACTCCAATAGTTTCCCGACCACTGATGTGAGACTCACTGGCCTGTAGTTCCCTGGCTTATCTCTACAACCCTTCTTAAATAGCGGAACCACCGTAGCTGTTCTCCAGTCCTCTGGCACTTCCCCCATGGCCAGAGAGGAATTTTATTCCGAATACTGCATGCATTTAAGTAAAGAACCATTAATTTTGCCTTTTCATCATTTTTTCCCCTTAGACCCTATTTGCTGATTTTTTTTAATATGTTTGGACACTCTGTCCCTTCCCATCACACTCTGGGTATCATTACCTAAGTAGCTGCCCTGCAATGCTGCCATATCCTTTTGCTTTGTAAGCATACGTATCCCCTTTCCAGAAACCTCCCTCCCCTCTATTTAGTTTGAAGCCCTCTCTACACCCCTGGTTATTAGATTTGCCAGGACACTGGTCGCAGCACCATTCAAGTGAAGCCTGTCCCACCAGAGCAGCCCCCTTCTACTTCAGTACTGGTGCCAGTGCCCCATGACTCCCATGCCAATCTTTGAGCCATGCATTTAACTCCTTGACATTATTTAGCCTATGCCAGGTAGTAATCCCGAGATTGCGGTCCTATATTGACAGGTAAAAGACTGTAGGGACCTTGACATTGTTGGTATTTAAGGAGGTGCTTGAGTTCCAACTCTACTGTAGGTAACTACTGCAAAGAGATTTTTGAGTGAGTTACTGAGTAATTATTGACTTTACAGGAGGATTGAAGGTGAGCAAACTTAGGAAACTGGTAATTGCTTATGAAGAGTTGTTGGAATTACTTGCATATGCTGCCACAGTTACTTAATTTTTCATATTACATTTTCTTAAACATTCCAAGGATTCACCATGAATTTCCACAATTTTGCCTTTAAGCAATATCTATGTGTGGAGCTTTGTCAATTGCCTTTTTTTTTCTGGAAGCTATTTATGTTTGAAGGAGTGGTGAAAGCGTAGAAGGTGTTCAGATGAATCATAGCACGTTGTATTTATTGATTTGACAGATCTACCTGCAGTGCACAGGAGATTGAACTCCGGACCTGCCTAGTTGAGGAATTTGATGGAGCTGAAGGGCTTAATATATTGAAGTTGAGATTAATTGCTTTCCAGATGTGTTTGATGCTGAAGCAAAACTAGATGAGCTGTTTTGTAAAGGGGTAACTAATAAATCAGAAGAATCAGACCTTTGCAGAGAAAATTGTCAGGTTTCTAATGTCATCCCCAATACAGAGGAGTTTAAGGTCTGAAAATGTTGAATTGGGAATGAAAATCCTAGGTTTTGGTGTACTGGCCTTTTTTCTTGCCCTTACTTTAGGAAAAACAGTCCTTAAATTCTAATTTGTAATTTCACATGCAGAATGGAAACTGAGCAACCCTGAGGGAGGTTGAGAAGCACTGCTGACAAGCAGGATTGCAATCAGTTTGGGCCATATTTGTTTGATGATAAAAATATCAAATAACTCAAGGGCACTGCATGATGACATGGACAGATGTATTTGAGCCAAAAAATACCTTTATCATACCACATTGCACCAGTACCTTAGCTTGTGATCTGAAATAATTATATACATAGTGTATTTTACCCATATAATTAATCAAATTGTCATTAAAGTTTTATACATTCTTTGGATACTGCACTTGTGTGTCAAAGAATTTCTTGCTACATCAGCTTTTTCCCTTATTTGACCTGTTAGAATTATACCTCTTCACTTGCGATTAGCCTAATGTAAAAATGAATTATTTTTTTCAGCAACAGATTTTATATCCTATTTGAAACAATACATGTACAATCAAAGGTTATTAGGCAAATTAAGAGCTTATGGTTTAGGGGGTTAACATACTAACATGGACAAAGGATTGGTTAGCTAACAGGAAGCAGAGTACAGATAAATGGGCCTTTTTGGGTTGGCAGGATGTAATGATTGGAGGGCCACAGATCAGTGGGACCTCAACTATTTCCAACCCATATCAATAACTTGGTTGAAGGGACTGAATGTATGGTCGCTAAATTTGCTGATGACACTAAGATAGGTGGACAGTAAGTGTCAAGAGGAGGTAAAGAGTCTACAAAAGGATGTAGATATGTTAAGTGAGTGGGCAAAAATTCAGCAGATGGAGTGTAGTGTGGGAAAATGTTAGCTTGCCCATTTTGCCAAAAGTTTAGAAAAACAGTATACTATTTAAATGGAGAGAGATTGCAGAACTCAGTGGTTCAGTGGGATCTGGGTGTCCTGGTATATAAATCAGGAAAGGTTAGTATGTCGGTACAGCAAGCGATTAGCAAGGTGAATGGATGTTGTTTATTGCAAAGGTAATGGAATATAAAAATAGGGATGTTTTAATGTAGCTGTACATGTCCTTGGTGAGACCACATCCGGGATATTGTGTACTGTTTTACGCTCCTTGCATAAGGACATAATTGCATTAGAAGCATTCGGAGAAGGTTCACTAACTAATCACCTGATACTTGATTAACTTCTTGAGTCTCGCTGTCTCTCGCTCCCAATCTCAGACTGCTCCTTTTATTTTAAAAGAGCACCTCTTCCCTTGCTGCACCAAATCCCAAGTTAAATGCTTTGTCCAAGATGGCCTCTGTGGTACTTAATCCATGTGTTAGCAAACTTCCTGTATTTGTACGAGCAAGTCAGCCCCAGATGACCAGCTAACCATTTCTAACTAGTCACCTTATTTACTGAGCATCTGCCACTAGCTTGTTTACCACTGACACTCAGAAAGACACTACAGGTTAAGGTTAATTTGATCTTAGAAAAAGATCAACTCTTAAAACATTTAGTTAATAATTTTTCATCAATAACTTTTCATTGGAATGGAGAAAAGTTGGAGATACAATAGGTTTTGAGAAAGAGAAAGCGGGGGAGGCTGGGATGAGGAACATAAGGGAAGGTCTATGATAGGATGGAAGGCAGGGTAGATTAAATGGCAAAAGGGTTGGTGGCATAAGGTCAAAGGGGGTTCTAGAGGTGGCGTGAATTGTAGAATGAAGAACAGCTGCTGCCCCAAAGAGAAAAAATGAGAAAAAACCAAAACCAGCAAAGATAAAGTAAACTATGGGGCGGGGCATAGGTTATGACCTGAAATTATTGGACTCGGTGTTGACACCTCCTACCCTGAACTTGCTGCAAAGCCCTCTCCATTTCTCAGCTCCCCTCACTCATTCTAATCTGTCTGTCCTTGACTATAGAATGCTCTCTTCTCTCAAGTCCAACCCTAATATTGTCATTAAACCTGCTGATGACCATTCATATTTTCAATCCCCTCCATGCCCTCACCCCTCCCTAATCTCCTCTAGCTCAACCCACAGATAAATGTGAGGTAGTACATTTTGTAGGATGAATAAGGAGGTCACCTATTACTTGGAAGATGCATGTCTAGGTGGAATAGAGGAACAATGAGATCTGAGTACAAATCAGTCACTAAAAGTTGTGCCATAGGCACTTTTTAAAAAAAAAAATCCCAAGCACTAGATCAGGTCATAACCTATGTCTCGCCCCCCAGGGTACTAAAGTAGGTGGTCATGGAAATAGTGGATGTGTTGGCTGTCATCTTCCAAAATTCTGTAGATTATGTAACAGTCCCGGCAGATTGTAGGTGGCAAATGTAACCCCACTATTTTAAAAAAAGAGGGAGGGGAAAGAAAAAGGAAATTACAGACTGATTAACCTAATACCAGTGGTTGGGAAAATGCTAGAGCCTATTTCAAAGGATGCAATAATAGGACACGTAGAAAATATCAACTGGATTAGACAAAGTCAACCTGGATTTATGAAAAGGAAATCATGTTTGACAAACCTACTGGAGTTCTTTGAGGACATAACTAGCAGAAAAGTTAAGGGAGAACCAGTGGATGTGGTGCATTTGGATTTTCACAAAGCTTTTGATAAAGCCCCACATAAGAGGTTAGTGTGCAAAATGAAAGCACATGGCATTGAGAATTGGTTAGCAGAGGAGGAATAAATGGGTCTTTTTCAGAATGGCAGGTGGGATTATTGCTTGGCCCCAGCTAATCACTATATATTTAATGATTTGGATGAGGGAACCAAGCAAAATATTTTCAAGTTTGATGACACAAAGCTATGTGAGAATGAGTGGTGAGGAGGATGTTAAGAGGCTTCAAAGTGATTTAGATAAGTTGAGTGAGTGGGCAAATACATGGCAGATGCAGTATAACATGGATAAGTGTGAAGTTATCCACTTTGGTAGGAAAAACAATAGCAGAGTATTATTTAAATGGTTATAGATTGGGAAATGTTGATGTACAAAGAGACCTGGGTGTCCTTGTACACCAATCACTGAAAGCAAGCATGCAGGTACAGCAAGCAGTTAAGGCAAATGGTAAAAACAAAAAACTGCGGATGCTGGAAATCCAAAACAAAAACAGAATTACCTGGAAAAACTCAGCAGATCTGGCAGCATCGGCGGAGAAGAACAAAGCTGACGTTTTGAGTCCTCATGACCCTTCAACAGAACTGTTGAAGTTCTGTTGAAGAGTCATGAGGACACGAAACGTCAACTTTGCTCTTCTCCGCCGATGCTGCCAGACCTGCTGAGTTTTTCCAGGTAATTCTGTTTTTGTAAGGCAAATGGTATGTTGGCTTTCATTGCGAGAGGACTTGAGTACAGGAGCAAAGATGTTTTACTGCAGCTGTACAGGGCCATGATGAGACCACACCTGGAGTATTGTGTGCAGTTTTGGTCTCCTTACCTAAGAAAAGGGTATACTTGCCATAGCAGGAGTGCAGTGAGTGTTCACCAGACTGATTCCTGGGATGGCAGGATTGTTGTATGATGAGAGATTGGGCCGACTAGGCCTGTATTCACTGTAGTTTAGAAGAATGAGAGGAGATCTCACTGAAACGTATAAAATTTTGATAGTGCTGAACAGACTGGATACAGGGGTGATGTTTCCTCTCGCTCGGGTTGGGGGGGAAGGGGTTCTAGAACAAGGGGTCACAATCTCAGGATATGGGGTAGGCCATTTAGGACTGAAATGAGGAGAAACCTCTTAATTCAGAGGGTGGTGAAGTTGTGGAATTCTCTACCACCAAGGACCGTGGAAGCCAAGTCACTGAATATATTTAAGAAGGAAATAGATTTCTATACTCTAAAGGTATCAAGGGATATGGGGAGAGAGCAAGAGTATGGCGTTGAGATAGAGGATTAGCCATGAATGGCAGAGCAGGCTCAAGGGCTGAATGACCTACTCTTTCTGTTTTTCTATGTTTCTATGTTTATATTTTATTTCTAGAAAGTTAGAATTGAAGAGTTAGGGAAGTTATGCTAAACTTGCATCAATCCTTGGTTAGATTATACAAGTATTGCATGCCATATTATCAAAGTAATATAGAAGCATTGGAGAGGTTGCAGGGAAGATAGTAGAAATGTGTGGGTCTGTGTATCTGGAAAGGATTAACAGACTGATCCCCTTCTCTGAGGGGTAGGACGCGGTCAGGGGTGACCTAATAGAGGTCTTTAAAATTATGAAAGGTTTTGATAGTGATACACCCTATGTAATCTCTTTCCTCATTTAAGGCACAAATTATGATTGTATTTTCTTGAATTTAGAAAGTTAATGAGTCATAGCTAATAAGTCTGCGTTAGACCTTTTCAGGATTGAATGAAAGACTTTAAAAGGGTGGTACAAATTATTGTGGATAAGCAAAGGGGTGAAAGGTTTTTGGGGGTAGATGTGAATGTGGGGTTGAGGTTCCAGTCAGATTAACCATGATCTTATTGAATGGTGGAGCAGGCTCAAAGGGATGAGTAGCCTCTTACTCCTAATTCAGACGTTCGTAAGTTCGGAACTTTGTTCTGGAAATGGTAATTGACATTGGATCAGTTGTAAATTTTAAATCTGAGATTGGTTAACAAAAACCTATGGTATTAAGGCATAAGGGGGAAGGGGGTTAGGTTGCAGGTCAGCCATCATGAGAGATTTGGACAGAATAGACGGGAAGAAACGATACCCATTGGAAGGTTTGAGAACCAGAAGATATTGATTTAAGATTGACATGATGGGCTGAATGGCCTTCTTCTGTTGCATAACAATTGTGTAACAATGTTTCTATGATCTCATTGGATGGTGGAACAGGCTAGAAGGTTAGGCTCCTAGGTACTGATTCCACCACCCCCACCCCCCCTCCCTCCATGGCTTGGTGTCAAATTTTCTGATCTTGCTTCTTTTGAAGTGCCTTGTGATGTTTTATTATCTTAAGGTGCTGTATAAATATGTTTGTACTTTTTGACAGTGGTAGTAAGCTGCCTTAAGTTTCACTGGTGATTGTGCTCCTCCAAAAATGTTAGGTTGCCAGTTTCAGGATACTGACCCGGTGACTTTGGTGCATGACACGGAGAGGAACATGGAGGTGATGTTTCCGTATGATTTCTAGATTTGTCCTCCTGGAGTTAGAGGTCGCAGATGAGAGACGTGCTCTGTGTAACCTTGGTAAGTTGCTGCAATGCGGTTGGTGCATTGTACATACTGCAGCCACAGCATTCTGGTGATTGAAAGGGTGGATATAGAGTCCCATGACAAAGGAACCAATCAAGCAAACTTCTGTCCTTGATATTAAGCTTCTTGTTTTGGTGCACCCATCTAAGCAAAGGGTGAATCATCCTCGTTGCCTGGAACTATCCTTTACCCTGATACCTGTTAGGCAACACGCCCTTCAAGCTCTCAATCGTGGTTGCAGAAGACCCTATCTATCCCCTTTAATAATAGAATTTCCAATCACCACCACATTTCTATTCTACACCCCCCCCCCCCCCCCACTTCCCTACCTAACCCTACCCACTACATCCTCTCCTCAAGACCTCTGAGCCATGTTGTCTTGGTGTGCGTTGTGACTGTCCCACCACCAAGGGACTCTTTCAAAACCTGAGTTCTCTCTACTTGGCTCTCCATCATGACATCCTTGCATTCCTGAACCTGTTCTTGCCTCTGGGCTGGGAATATTTTCTGCAAAAAAAACCCCTCAAAATTCCTCCCATATGATTTGGTGCGTCTCGAATTCTCACTTGAGCTCAATGACTAGAGTGACTCGAGGCTGAGACATTTCCTGCAGATCTGGGTACTCAAGAAAATCTCACTGTCCACTAGCTTCTACATATGACAGTCCCTGAAAGTAAAAAATTAGGTGGATAGCTTTTGTTAGCAGAAAAATAAATCATTTACTGTTAATTCTCCTGATTGCTCACCCTCAGTACTCCTCCTCCATGCTCACTGTAATGCCACATCTTCAGATTTTCTATTATGTTGGTTTCACTGCCTAAGATAGTTGGCAAGCCAGATGGAAAGAATGCTTTCCGCGCTCGATTCCCATTGTTATTTGAAATCTGTTGTTTAATTATTCTGTTCTAAATTTAATTTTAACTTATTTTTAATAAATTTAAGTGTTGTAATTCTGGAATATTATGAAGACAGTATTGCATTAATGGATTCCTCATTTAATTATTCTTATCAAAAAGCTATTGCTGATTTTGAGTCAAGATAATATTATTACCTCTGCCTGACAACACTAAATAAAGTACATGTGCTTTGGTGCCCCTGGGCTGAAAAATGTTTGGAGTCTAATTAGGTGTTAATAGTTCCCAGGAAATTTACTGCAGGAATATTGCTTCTACTGCAGTGGTTCAATTTTTCAGGTTATTTATACGCAGCATTTTAACATCCGTTATGTGTAATATTTGACTGTTTTCAATACGTGTTGAAGATTTATAATAAACAGGTTAATTACTTGTGTTATATTTGGTTTAATATAATCTAGATTGAAAACAACTAAACTACATTGTATAGAAAATGTAGAGTTTTGTGAAAACTATATGGTACTAGAGGATAAAAGCAAAATACTGCAGATGCTGGAACTCTGAAACAAAAACAAAAATTGCTGGAAAAACTCAGGTCTGACAGCATCTGTGGAGAGGAACAGCGTTAACATTTCGAGTCTGTATGACTCTTCATCAGAACATGGTACTAGAGGGCTTTGTTTTGGAGAAGCAATGTTGCCTTAACATGAAAGCACTGCTAGTTGGAAAGATAAACATGCTGGTTGGAGATTCATTTTTGGTTGCTGAAGCACAGTGTTAAGTTGCCACTACCACGAACTTAATTAAAATCATTACATCTAAGCATTTGGTTTCTCATTCTCCTGCCCAATTTGAGTTTCTGATGCCTTGCATTTCACAAATGATTGAAACCTTAGGCACTCAAATTTAAGTGTACATCAAATATTGCAAATTTTATTCATTTTCAACCTCATTGCACTTGTTCTACATTTACTAGTTGGATCACTAACTTGCATGAGGCCAATTATAGCACTCTGCTAATCTGTCTTGACTGGGTCAACTAAGATAACACAAAGTGAGGATTGAACTGGAATTTCCTAATCTTTATAGTTTAGGCAGTCGTTGCCTTAATTAGCTAAAATACTGTGGGACCTCAACAAATAGATACTTTATGGGTAGTTTAATTGTATATGAAAATTAACTGGCTAGTATAAAAATGAGAATTTTATACTTGGCATAGAAATAATTAAACGTTGATTGCTATGGTGTCCAATTTAAATGAATGGTAAAGAAACATAGTGGAAATAATTTGATACTCTTTATTTATCCTGAGTTTATGCGCATTTAGTCTCCTGAGAGAATGACTTGCCAAGTCTTGTAATTTCTGAGCTAATTCAGGAAAATCTGTTCAACCTCAGTTTTGCATTCATTCTTGGCTGGTTGCTCCTGTGCAGTCAGGTTTTTGACTTAAGAACTGGCTGACTATTTATAAATAATGCTGAAACCAATTTTCCTAGTCAAAGGATACATCTGCATGGAAAGGAGAAATTTGCTGGCTGAGGGGAATAGAGCAGGTTAATGGAACTAATTCGATAACCATTTCAGAGGACTAACAGGTGCAAAGGACTGAGTGGTCAGCTTCGGTGGTATGATTCTATGAAGTGAAAGTGCAGTTGTTGTGAGCTGAAGCACTAAACTATTGAATGGAAAGCATTTAAAGTTACTTGGTGTTAAAATAATCTTTCCCTAAAGCGCTATTGTGTAAAACTGAAAGTGAATGGTTGCTTTGTTACATCTTCTGCAGTTAGTGAATATTTTTTAAAAATACCCTTTCAAGTGCAGTGCAGACTAAGGATTGAGAAGAACTCAACTAATTCCACAGTATGCGCTTGCAGCAGTATTCTGGAACAGTGACACACTGCAGCTCCGAGTAGCCAATTGTACTGTTAAGATGCCTTAAAGGTTTATTAATCTGCATCCTACAGACTCCATAAGCCAGTCACTTGTGTCCTGTTTTCCAATTCAAGTGCATGGATCCACAAAACTAAGTTAAATTGCTATGAAGTGTTAACTACTATTCGTGAAAACTTGGTTTAATTATCTTTGTCTCTCTAACAAAAATAAACTTAGGTGAACAAGATGAAAAGGTTTTAAGGTCCAAAAAAAATACTGCAGATTCTGGAAATGCTGGGAATACTCAGCAGGTCTGGTGGCACCTGTGGAGAGAGAGAAATGGGATTACAGTTTCAGGTTGTGACATTTCATCAGAATATCAGGTTTATATAGCACTGATTCAGTAATTAGAATATAAAAGAAATTTCTTACTAAAGCATTTGTTCATTGGGATAATGCTGCTATTAATTGTTTTCCAATAAAAGCAAACATACTGAATTTAAGGTTCTATAGGCAAGTGATGCCTGTGCTGGATGGAACAGCTTCACGACTGAAACCTCCCTGGTCACATACATCACAAGTTGGATGCAACTGCCTGCATTATTGTTTCACAGTAGATTGTAGCCTGTCTGAGTAAGACTGCCAATTTAGAGTTTTGTGTTACAGATTTACATCTGTTACAAGCTGGCTTGAGACTGTTGATACTTGTTTGACATGGTTAAACTTTAAGGCTTTCATCCCGTCAATCTGGTCTAGATTTGAATCCTAAACAGCTGAAAATGATAGTGTTATAATCTCATGTAACATCCAGTGCCCAAAAGGGTTTTGGTATCTTGTGGTCAATGGATATATTTTGAATATCAGTAGCAGCACACACAATATTTGATATTTCTGAATGGCAAGTAGAATGTATTTGTTCAGTAGCTATAATTTCAGTTACTGGAACCTGACCAAGGAGTATTTTTCTAGGACTCTTTTTAGGTAGTGGACTATTCTGGCAAAAGTTATCTTTGGTCCTCCTATAAGGTGCTTTGAAGTGTTAGGTGTGTTTTCTTTGGGTGTTGATTTTTAGTGGTGGTGTGGTTGGAAGTGCCTTTGTACCAGTTTATAATATCTGTAAATTGGGTGGCAAGATCGGGAAAATTATTTTTGAAAACAAGGCCCTATTGATGGATGGATGTTCTGAACTGTTCGGCAAGGTGTTTACTCTAATGTGGTGGAACATTTGTTTACTTGCTGGGGGAAAAACACCGAAGAGAGTTAGATCTCCTTGAGATGAGCGCCCTGTCAGACTTGGCAAATTGTTGTAGGTGGCAAAAGATTCAGTTATAATTGGAATTTTTAAAAAAAAATTGTACTTAATTTTGAAATTGAGAGTTTGGATTCTTCCCTCCCTCCCAAAACAAAACTCCCACCCTATGTATCAAAGCAGAAATGGCACTACATAAATTTTCAGCAATATAGTAATGTAGTAGGAGAAATTATTGAGGGGGATTGACACAGTTCTCTGCAGCAAAGAGTGCAAGTCCAGCAAGCTCTGTTGCCTGCCTGATGCCAGGGTTTGGGACATCTTCTCAGGGCTAGAGAGGAACTTGGTAGGTATCAATGGCATAGGCAAGACAAGGAATGAATTTCTGCATAATTAATATGAGGAACTAGGCACCAAATTAAGAAGCAGAATCTAAGGTTATTACCTGAACCACATGGAAAATCTTTGAAGTGGAAGGGCAAGTTTTAAAAGTTGTTCTTAAAAATAAAACACAATTCTTGTTTCATATAAATGGAGACAATAAAAAGAAACAAGAAAGTTATGCTCAACATTTATTTATCACTGATGAGGCTCTAGTTGGAGTATTGTGTCTAATTCTGGGTACGACATTTAGGAAAGTTGTCAAGTCCTTGGAGTGCGTGCAGAGTAAACGTACTCAAATGGTACCAGGGATCCAGGGCTACAGTTACATGGAGAGACTGGAGAAGCTGGGAGATCTCCTTAGAGCAGAGTAGATTATGGGGAGATTTGATAGAGGTGCTAAATCATGAAGGGTTTTTTGCAGTGTCAGTAAAGAGAAGCTATTTGCAGTGGCAGAAGGGTCAGAACACCGATTTAAGTTAACTGGCAAAGTAAACAGGCATGATGAGAGTTATTTTTAACACAAATTAAAATGTTCTGGAATACACTGCCTCAAAGAGTAATGGAAGTGAACTCAATAATGACTTTCAAAGGAAATTAGATCCATGTTTGAAAGAGAAAAATTTGAAGGGCTATGAGGAAAAAAGGGCAGCGGAGTGGGACTAACTAGATAGCTCTTTTTAAGAGCTGGCACAGTTGCAATGGACTAAATGGCCTCAACCTGCACTGTCAATCTATGATTGGTATTAGAAGATTTGTTGGAAAGGTGGAGAATATATTACACAACTCATTTAGTTCTTAAAAACAGCTTGGGTGGAATAGGCTGATGTATGCAGTTAGTTGACCTATAAAACAGAAGCTTGCTGCATTGATGATACATGATTTATGATTGCACTTATTTTAAGCGCAACGGCTGACATATTTCTCTTTTTCCCATTGTTTGGACATTTCATCTTGCTTTTCTAGTTCTCCCACTGCATCTTACGTCCCCTTCTCTGTAACCTCCTTCAGCTTTACAACCCTGACTTTGTCCAACAGGGTATCTGTGTGGATGAGAAGGACTGCAAGGTGGATTAGCAGACTGACCATGGCACCATGGTGAAGGATGTCATTCAAGTCGAGGGAGCAAAGAGGAATGTGGTAGTGAGAGGAGACTACATAGGGGGATAGATACTGTTCTCTGCAGTCAAGATGGTGAGTCCAGATGGCTCTGTTGCTTGCCCGGTGCCAGGGTTTGGGATATCTGCTGGGGGCTGGAGAGGGAGGATTCCGTTTTCATGGCCCATGTTGACACCAATGACATAGGTAAGAGTGGAAGGAGGTCCTGCATAGAGAGTGAGGAGCTAGGCACTAAAGTTAAAGCAGAACCTCAAAGGTAATAATCTCTGGATTATTACATGAGCAAATGCAAATTGGCATAGGGTAAATTAAAATTAGAGAGAATGCATGGCTCAAAAACTGGTGTGGGAGAAGTGGGTTCTAGTTCGTGGGGCACTGGCCACTGGTACTGGGGAAAGTGGGGGCTGTACCGTTGGGACAGTCTACACCTGAACTGTGCTAGGGCCAGTGTTCTAGTGAGCTGCATTAATAGGGAAGTAGAGTGTTTTAAACGGAGTAGTGGGGTGAGGGATCAAATTTGGGAAGATGTGCTAAATCCAAGTGTTAGATACAATGCAAGAGAGAAATGTATTAATATGGGAAAGGGTAAACAGACTGAGACAGGAAGAGAGAGCGAGAGTGCGAATCTAAGAGTAAATTAGTGGATAAGGCTAGAGGTTACAAAAATAATAAAGGGACAAAATTAAAGGCTCTATCTGAATGCACATAGAATTTGAAGCAAAACAGATGAACTGTGGAAATAAACATGATCTGATAGCCATGACAGAGACATGGCTACAAGATGACACAGATTGAGACTTGAATATTGAAGGGTATGTGATATTTGGGAAAAGCAGGAAGCTTGGAAAAGGTGAAGGGGTGACTCTGTTAATCCATGATATTAGCACAATAAAATGGGATGACCTAAGTTCAGGAAACCCAGGATGTAGAAGCGGTTTGGGTAGGGATGAGAAATGATGAAGGCAGGAATTCATTGAGGCAGTGATGTACAGGCCCCCTAACAGTAACCACACGGTAGTATCCAGTATAAAGGAAGAAACTATAGGAGCTTGTCAGAAAGGTATGGCGATAATCATGAGGGATTTTGATCTACATATAGACGAAAAGAAGCCTAGATGAGTTCATAAAATGTTTTCGGGAAGTTTCTTAGAACAGCATGTTTTGGTGCCAACCAGAGAGCAGGCTATACTAGACCAGGTATTGTGCAATGAGAAAATTAATTAATGACCTTTTAGTGAAGGCACCGCTAGGTAGCAGTGATCATAATATAATTTAATTTTATATTCATTTTGAATGAGAGAAGAGTGGGCCCAAGACTAGTATTTTAAACTTAAATTAGGGAAATTATGAGGGCATGAAAACAGAGTTAGCTAAAATGAACTGGCAGATTGAGTAAGGTTTGGGTCAGTAGAGATCCAGTGGTAGACATTTAAAGGGATATTTCAGAATATACAGAATAAATACATTCCCACGAGAGAGAAGTTCCAACGGAAGGATCCACCATCCATGGTTAACTAAAAAAGTTATATCAAACTGAAAGAAAAAGCATATAATTGCACAAGGATGGGTGGCAGGACAGAAGATTAGACAATGTGAAAAAACAGCAATGAATGACTGAAAGATAATGAGGGAAAAATTAGAATATAAGCGAAAGCTAACTAGAAATATAAAGACAGATAATTCTATACATATATTTTCAAAAATGTTAGTGAGCTTTAGTCCTATGGAAAGTGAGTATTGGGGATTTAATAGCAGAAAATAAGGAGATAGCAGCTGAATTGAACAGGCCTTCACTATGGAAGATGCAAGTAACATCCCAGAAATAGCTGTACATTAGGAATTGGGAGAGAGGAAGAAACTCTGGGTGGGAGGGGCGAAAATTACATTCACCAGGTAAGGGCTACTGAACAAATTGTTGGTGCTGCTGGGTGACAAGTCACTGGGTCCTGATGGACTTCATCTTAGAGTCTTGAAAGAAGTGGCTAGTGAAATAGTTGATGCTTTGGTTTTAATTTTCCAAAGCTCCCTAGATTCTGCAAAAGTTCCATTAGATTGGAAAATAGCAAATGTAACTCCTTTTTATTCAAAAAAAGACAAAGGAAACTACAGACTAGTTAGCTTAACATCTGTCATAGGGAAAATCCTAAAAGCTATTAAGGATGTTATAGCAGGGCACTTAGATAAATTCAAGGTAATCAGGCTGAGTCAACATCATTTTATGAAAGGGTAATCATGTTTAACCAATTTATTGGAATTCTTTGGAAAAAGTAACATGCACTGTGGATAAAGCGAAACTGGTGAATGTACTGCACTTAGATTTCCAGAAGGTGCCACATCAAAGGTTATTGTGGAAAATAAAAACTCATGATATAGGGGGTAATATATTGGCAAGGATAGAAAATTGCTAGCTAACAGCAAATAGAGTAGGCATAAATGGATCATTTTCTGGTTGGTGAGATGTAAGGATTTGCCACAGGGATCAATGCTAGAGCCTCAAACTTTTTACAATAAGTGATTTGGATGAAGGGACCAAGGGTATGGTTGCTAAAATTGCTGATGATAGATATTAAGATAGGTAGGAAAGTAAGTTGAGAAGAGGACACGAGGCTACAAAGGGATATAGATAGGTCAAGTGAGTGGACAAAGGTCTGGTAAATGGAATATAATGTGGGAAAATGTGAAATTGTACTTTTTGGCAGGCAGAATAAAAAAGCATATTATCTTGATAATGAGATTGCAGAGCTCTGAGATGTGAAGGGATCTAGGTGTCCTTGTGCATGAATTGCAAAAGGTTAGTATGCAGGTACAGCAAGTAATTAGGAAAGCTAATTATTACGAGGGGAATTGACTTAAAAAGTAGGATGGTTATGCTTCAGTAATATAGGGCATTGGTGAGACCACATCTGGAAAACTGTGTACAGTATTGGTCTCTTTATTTAAGGAAGGATGTAAATGCGTTGGAAGCAGTTCGGAGAAGGTTTACTAAACATACCTGGAATGGGAGTGTTCCTTATGAGGAAAGGCTGATCAGGTTAGGCTTGTATCTATTGGAATTTAGAAGAGTAAAAGGCAACTTGATTGAAACCTTTAAGATCCTGAGGGGTCTTGATAGGATGGATGTAGAGAAGATGTTTCCTCTTGTGGAAGAACCTAGAACAAGGGGTCACTGTTTAAAAATAAAGGGTCGTCCATTTCAGTGAGGAGGAGAAATCTTTTGAGGAGCGTGTGTCTTTAGAACTCTCATCCTCAAAAGGCAGTGGAAGCAGAGTCTTTGAATATTTTTAAGGCAGAGCTAGATAGGTTCTTGATTAACAAGGGGGTGAAAAGTTTTTGGGGGTAGGTAGGAATATGGGGTTGAGGTTACATTCAGATCAGCCATGATCTTATTGAATGCTGGTGCAGGCTTGAGGGGCCAAATGGCCTACTGCTCCTAATTCATTCATATGTTCAAATGCATTGCTTTCAAGATCACCAATCTTAATTTTGCAAGTGCTTTGTAACCTCCAGGTTCTGTTGGGTAACAAGGAACTAGATATGCTGTTCCTTCAATCTTAAAAGTATAGAAACAGACGTAGGCCATTTAGCTCCTCGAGCTATTCTGCCATTCAATAAAATCATGGCTGATCTGCAATGTAACTTTATATACCTGTTTTTGGCCTGATCCCTTAGAAGGTATTATAAATCTCAATTTTAAAATGAACTTTTGATCTAGCATCAGTTACCATTTGTGGAAGTGAGTTCCAAACAGTTGCTAAGAAATTCAGACATTGGATTCCTGGCCTGATGATGGTTAAAATAACCCTGTCGTTTCTCAGTTAACTGTGTATTGTCATAGTGGAGCAGGAATGGAAATACTGGATCTGACTTAAATTTATTAAGCTCTTTGCATCAGCATTCTTTTGATATAGATTATGGTATTGCCAATTATACAATAAATGAATATCGGGACTGAAAGGTTTTCATAATTAAACCACTAGTCTTGCTGTTAATTCAGTTTATGTTTAATTTATATTAACTATGCCATCGTATTAAGTTGATAATGGAATTTCCTCAGCTTTTAGTACAGACTTTTGAAATTTGTGGCGCAGATTTTTTTCGGATCAATTTTTCCACGTCATTAGTTATTGTCCCTATTGGTTGTAAATTATAAGACATGTCTCTTTGAAATTGTTCACTGAATTTTACCTTTTTTGAAAGAATACAGCATTTGTGAACATTTGTAGCATTATGCTTACATGTTATTACAGCATTAGATGTGAGCATTTGTCAGGAAATTCCACAGCTGTATGATAGTTGCCTAATATTGTCTGCATTATCTCTGAAGCATTCTGTCAAAGTTCCTTGAAGTGTTGTCTGCACGACATGCACCATTAATTCTGAACTTCATGTTTCTGGGGGAGTAGAGGGAGAAGTGCAGAAAGTGCAACATTATGCCTTCTTTTAAAAACTCCACTTTGAGCTTATTGTGCATTTTGTCAAGTTGATCATATTGCCACCGAGCATAAAATTGAAGTCCACTGTCCAACTTGATTGCTTTAGCATAATGTATTCTTAATATTTGCTGCACTTGTTCCACTTCATTCTTTCAGTATGAATCTTGCTTAACTTCCAGTTTCTGTTAACTCCTGTATTAAATAAACATTCTGCAAATATGAAAGTATTAATTTAAAGCTCTGATTATCTACAGGAGAAGAAGGAATTTTATGCTGTACTCCTGGCGATGACTTGATGATGCAATGGATTCTATTTTTGAAATGTTTATCACAAATCTGTCTAGCTTCAGAGGCAGTAATTTATCTGCTATAATCCAGTTCTATTAATTAGGTGAAATGTGTTGCTATGGTAATGGTTCACATTCAACCCATTTTATTGGATGTATTTGAATTTAGTTGTAAAGAACTAATTTGCAAGGTTGTGGAGAAAAAGCTGGCGTGTGCAACTAAATTGGACAGTTTTTTTTTTGAGGAGCTAAAAGGCCTCCTTCTGTGCTGCATGATTCTATTTGGATGCACGAGATATAGCTGTCCTCTGCACTGCAAGTTTTTACTTTCATGAAAATTGTTTTGTGGAAATGCTCAATTTTACAAGGGTGGATCAATAATGTATTTTTGTTCTAATAAATGTCATTGACCTGAGATGTTCATTTCTGTTTTTCTTTCCACAGATGCTGCCAGACCTGAGTATTTCCAGCGTTTCCTGTTTTTATTTCTGATTTTCAGCATCTGCAATATCTTGCTTTTGCTTACATGAACATATTCATCCATTTGTGATTTCTATCCCAGTATAACCCAAGCTGTGATATGATTCCATATTTAAATTTTTGTGAATCAAATGGTTTTGTTAACATACAAATATAACATTCTTTTGTATACTTAGTGCAATGGGTTGTAATTTGAAATTTAACCTGCCAGCTGAGAAACTAAGATCTGGTGCATGATTGGTTTTACAACCTGTGGAGTTCAGCCCTCAGAATCTCAGTGCAGAAGAGGCCCATCGAGTCTGCACCGACATGTGAGAAACACCAGACCTACCTACCTAATCCCATTTACCAGCATTTGGCCCATAGCCTTGAATGTTCTGACGTGCCAAGTGCTCATCCAGGTACTTTTTCAAGGATGTGAGGCAACCCGCATCCACCACTCTCCCAGGCAGTGCATTCCAGACCGTCACCACTCTCTGGGTCAAAAGGTTTTTCCTCACATTCTCCCTAAACCTCCTGCCCCTCATCTTGAACTTATGTCCCCTTGTGACTGAAGTCAGCGGAGAGTAATATTGTGTGGGGTTTAAAAGCAGCATTTTGCCTGATCGAGTGGATTACCCCATTGCTCTTCATGGTTTCACCCTTACTGCATCCCATCTGCCAAGAACATCATGCCAGTTCAATAATCCTGAACAGCAGCAAACCAATATTACACTGTGAGAGCTTAGCCTCTTTAGTCCTGGTATTCTTCTGGCTTTCAACTGAAATTTCAGCTTGTTGGCTCATAATGAATTATTGGATATGCAAGACAATTGTGGCTTAAATACAATAACCAACTTTAACAATTTTAAGGTACTTCTGCAATATGGTATATATTGTTATGTTTTACTTCTGGGAGTGCCAAAGAACAATAAATTACAACATCTAGCACAAGATATGTTCTCTCTATCCTGCTTCAAAGTTATAATGACTCAACTCACTTTGTCAATCTTTTATTATGGATGTCACTGACAAGGCCAGCATTTGTTGCTCATCCTTATTTGCCCTTGAATTCCCTGGTCTATTCCTGATGTCCCATGATGCAACTTTCATTTAGAAACAAAATGCACTTGGATTTTTTTTTTTACCCTCAGACTTTTAAGATGATGATCTCAGTTCTAAACTGGTACAAAGCTTATCCTTGAAAAGAATAAGCAGTGCAGGAAATGTAGTATGGTTTGTCGACATAAATGCAAAAGAGGATATAAGGCACCATTTTGACCAAACATGCCAGTTAAAGACTTCCTCTACATGTGTCCTTTCACTACCCTTTGGACTGAGGGCAGGGGTGGGAATGGAGAAGGAAACCCATCACCATTTTCTAATAAAATCTTTTGAACACATACTTCCTGTAAGTGTCACTTGATTCCAGTAACACACCTTCTCATACTATATCCATAAGCATCTTAAACTTGCTACATTTTAAACCTAATCTCTTCAAGCTGTTTCATGTGACTTGCTCTGACCTCTGCACCTCTGATTCATCACCTGCCTGAGGTCTATAAGTACTGAGACTTGAAATGAATGAGTTTCTGGCTATGAACCAAGAACCCAAGAGAGGATCAAGATAAGATTATACATTCCATTGAGCCTGCTCCGCCATTCATATGATCATGGCTGATCTTAGGCATCACTTTGCCTTCTCCCCATATCCCTTGATTCCCTGAGAGTTCATAAAGTTACTTACATCAGCCTGACATATAGTCCATGATGGAGCATCCACAATCTTTTGGAGTGGAGAATTTCAAAGATTCACAGCCCTTTGAGTGAAGACATTTCTTCTCATCCCAGTACTAGATGATCAATCCTTATCCTGACACTTGTGCCCTTGTGTTTTTGATTCCCCACCTCAATGTCTTATCCTGTCAAGCCCTTTAGAATCTATGTTTCAATGAGATCACTTTTCATCATTGGTCCCTGAGATGAGGATTGTCCTATCTGGCAAACCTTCACTGTACTGCCTCCAGTGCAAGTATATCCATTCTTAAAAACGGAGACCAAACTGTACATACTATTTCAGGTGTGGTCTCACCAAACCCTGTACAATTGTAGCAAGATTTCTTTATCTTTGTTCTCCATTCTCCTAGCAATGAAGGCCAACATGCCATTTGCCTTCCTAATTGCTTGCTGTACCTGCATGCTAACTTTGTGTCCTTCTTTGAGCATAATCAAGTCTTTCTGTAAATGAACATTTACAAGTTTCATGCCTTTTTCAAAAAAAAATCAGCTTTTCTATTCTTATAACCAAAGTGAATAACGTCGCTTTCTGACGTTATACTCCGTTTGTCATCTTGTTGCCCTCTCACGTAATCTGTCTGTATCTCTTTGTAGCCTCTGTGTCTCTCCTTTATATCATCAGCAAACTTCGATACATAACTTAGACAAAGAAACAGAGTAATTAATCTAGATTATAAATAGCTGAGGCTCCAGCACTGATCCTTGCAGCACTCCACTAGTTATAGCCTGCCAACTTCAAATGCCCTATTTATCTCTACTCTCTGCGTGCTGTCAGTTAACCAATCCTCTATCCATGCTAATATATTACCCTCAACTCCATGAGCCCTTATCTTGTGTATGAACCTTTTGTGCTCTTCTACAATTTTGACCCAGCAATATTGTGAAACTCCCTCCCTAACAGCGCTGGATGTTCCTACAGTACATGGTCTGCAGCGGTGCAAGAAGGCAGCTCACCACCACCTTCTCAGGGAAATCAGGGATGGGGAATAAACGCTGGCCTAGCCAGCGTTGCCCACACCCTGAGAGAATTTTAAAAACTTAAATCATATGCCATTTAGAAATTCAAGTGTACAATATCTGCTGGTTCCCCTTTATCTACCTACTAGTTACATCCTCTAAGTATCCTAGTAAATCTGTCAAACAAGATTTCCTTTTCGTAAAACTATGTTCTAACTATGCACTTTCCGAATTGTATTAAGATTTGCTTAATAATAGATTCCAGCACACCCCTGATGTTTGAGGTCAGGATAAACTGGCCTGTATTTCCCTGTTTTCTCTCTCCCTCCTTTCTTGAATAGTGGTGGTAGATTTGCTAACTTCTAATCTGCTGGGACCGTTCCAGAAACTAGAAAATTTAGCAAAATCATAGCCAGTGCATCCACTGCCTCTGCAGCTATATCTTTTAGAGCCCAAGGATTTAGGCCATCAGGATTTTAGTCTCTAGTTTGTATCGTACTTATTCTGTGCAAACATATAAACATATGAAATAGGAGGAGGAGGAGTAAGTCATTCTGCCTCTCGAGCCTGCTCCACCATTCAGTAAGATCATGGCTGACCTGATTGTGGCCTTAACTCCATTTTCCTTCCTGCACCACCTGCTGTCCCCACACCCCAATAACCCTTGATTCCTTTGTTGACCAAGAATCTGTTGAACTCACCCTTAAATATATTCAGTGAAGCACCCTCCACTGCTCGCTGGAGGAGGAAATTCCAAAGACTAATTACACTTGGAGAAGAAATTCCTCTTTATTCCCATCTTAAATCCATTATTTTGAAATTGTGCTCCCTATTTGTAGATTTCCCCAGGGAAACCACCCACTCAGCGTCTACCTTTTCATACGGACTCGAAACGTTAACTGTATTCCTGGCCGCAGATGCTGTCAGACCTGAATTTTTCCAGCAATTTTTATTTTTGTTTCAGATTTCCAGCATCTGCAGTATTTTGCTTTTATCTACCTTTCCAAGTTCCCTCAGGATCTTATGTTTCGATAAGATCACCTCTAATTCTAAACTCAAATGGATGCAGGTCTAACCTGATCCACTTTCCTCATAGGACAACTTGCTAATATTAATTACTTTAATTTGCTCACTCATTTTAGCCCCTAGGTTACCTTCTATTGCTAGTATGTAATTTGTCTGTCTGCACAGTAGAAGACACAACTAATTTGTTCAATGGCTGTAGAGCCATTGATTGGTTACGTGCAGAAAGAGGCCATTTAGCCCAAATTGTCTGTGCTGGCCAAAAGAAAGAAACTAGCTGCTCGTTTTAATCCCACTTTCCAGGACCTGTTGTATAGCCTTGCTGGTTACAGTATTTCAGATGCAGATTCAGGTACCTTTTTTTAAATGGGTTGAGTGTTTCAGCATCAATCACCAAGTTAGGCAGTTAACTCCAGATGCCCACCACCCTGTGAGTGAAAAATGTTTTTCCTCATGACCCCTCTAATTTTTTTACCAATTCATCTTAAATCTATGCCCCCTGGTAATTGACCCCTCAGCTAGGGGAAACAAGTCTATCCAATCTAGGCCCCTCATAATTTTGTACACCTCAATTAGCTCACCCCTTAGCCTTCTCTGTTCGAAGGAAAACAATCTAATCTCTCCTCCATAGCAGCTATTTTCAAGCAAGCTTCTTATAAATCTCTTATGCACTCTCTCCAGAGTAATTATGTCCTTCCTGTAATGTGGTGAGGTAAACTGTACACAAAACTCCAGCTGTGGCCTAACCAGTTTTATACAGTTCTATCATTGCATCCCTGATTTTGTATTCAGCACCTCATCCAATAAAGGAAAGAATTCCATGTGCTTTCTTGGCCACCTTTTCCACCCACTTTCAAGGACCTGTGGGCATGCACTCCAAGGTGTCTCACTCCCTTGACCCCTCTCAATAACTTACCGTTTATTGAGTATTCCCTTGCCACCAAGCCAATTTAGGATCCAATTTGCCAAATTGCCCTGGATCCTATGGGCTCTTACCTTTTTGACCATTCTCCCATGTGGGACCTTGTCAAAAGCCTTACTGAAGGCCATGTAGACTACATCAACTGCACTACCCTCATCTACACAACTAGTCACCTCCTCAAAATTCAATCAGATTTGTTAGGAATGATCCCCCCCCTGGCAAAGCCATGCTAACTATTCCTGATTAATCTCAGCCTCTGGAAGTGGAGACTAATTTTGTCCCTCAGAATTTTTTCCAATAGTTTCCCTACCACTGTCTTGCTGGCTGTAATTACCTGGTTTACCTTCTTGAATAATGGTACCACATTCGCTGTCTTCCAGAAGCCTGGCACCTCTCCTGTGGTCAGAATTTGAAAATTAGTGTCAGAGCCCCTGCAATCTCCTCCCTTGCCTCATATAGCAGCCTGACATACATCGCATCTGGGCCTGGGGATTTATCTACTTTTAAGCCTGTTAAAACTACTAATACTCCCTCCCTCCCTCCCTTTCAATGCTAATTTGTTCAAGTATACCACAGTCCCCCTCCGTGATTTCTACACCTACATCGTCCTTCTCCATAGTGAACACAGGTGAAAAGTAATCATTCAAAAACTTCCTACATCCTCTGGCTCCATGTGCAGATTGCCACTTTGGCCCCTGATGGGGCACACTCTCTTTCCCTGGTTATCCTCCTGTCCTTAATGTTTATAAAATGCCTTGGAATTTTTCTTGCTTGCCTGTGTTTTTTCATCCCCCCCCCCCGCCGGGCCCTCCCAATTACTTTAAGTACCCCTCCCCTATATTTTGTATACTACTCTGATTTCTGCACTTTTAGCCCTCTGTATCTGTCATAAGCCTCCTGTTTTTCCTTACCCAATCCTCTATATCCCTTGACATCCTGGACTTATTGGTCCTACCCTTCACCTTTTAGGGGAACATGTTGGCCCTGAACTCTCACTTTCCATTTTGAATGACTCCCACTGGTCTCTTGTAGAGTTTCCTACAAGTAGCTGCTCCCATACCATTTTGGCCAGATCCTGTCTTGTCTTTTATTGACATCGGTCTTCCCCCGATTCAGGACCTTTATTTCTGGTCCATATTTGTAATATTCCATAACTACCTTAAGTCTGAGAGTTATGGTCACTGTCCCTGAAATGCTCCCCCACTGACAATTCTACCACTTGCCTGGCTTCATTCCTTGAGATTAGGTCCAGTACTGCCCCTTCTCTTGTAGGACTTTCTACATACTGGTTCAAAAAGCTCTCCTGGATGCATTTTAAGAATTCCACCCCATCTAAATCTTTCACATTAAGACCTATCCCACTTAATATTGGGGAAGTTGAAATCCCCTATTATTTTTGCACTTCTGAGATTTGTCTACATATCTGTTGCTTTATCTCCCCCTGACTGTTTGAAGGTCTTTAGTACATTACCAGCAAAGTGATTGCCACCCTTTTACCCATATGGCCTCATTTGAAGAACCTTCTAAGATACCATCCCTCGTTACTACAGTAATTGATTCCTTGATCAAGAGATCAATGCCACCCCCTCTTTTAGACACGCACACGCACGCACCACCCACCCCCCCCCCAACCACCACCACCACCACCAAAACCCTAGGTCATGCCTGAAGACTCTATACCCTGGAATATTGAGCCGCCAATCCGGCCCTTCCCTCAACCATGTCTGTGATAACAACAATATCATATGTCCATGTGTTAATCAGTGCCCTCAATTCATCTGCCTCACTTGTAAGATTTCTTGCGTTAGATGCAATCCAGCCTTGCATTACTCCCTTGTGCCTTAACAGGGCTATATTTGCTCTGCACTCCAAACTGACTTAGTTTCTCTTCTATATTTGGCAGTGCATCACCTCCTACTGTACCTCCACTCTGTATCCCATCACCCTGCCAAATTAGTTTAACTCCCGCCCCCTCAACAGCACTAGCAAACCTTCCCGCAAGGACGTTGATCCCGTTCCGGTTCAGGTACAACCCGATCAACTCTTAGGCCCCACCTCCACCAGAAACAGACCCAGTGATCCAGGAAACTAAAGCCCTCCCTCCTACACCATCTCTTCAGCCACACATTCATTCTCTCTGTCCTCCTATTCCCATACTCATGAGCACATGGCACAGGGAGTAATCCAGAGATTACAACCTTTTGAGGTGCTGCTTTTTAATCTGCTATCTAGATCCCTAAATTCTTGTTGCAGGACCTAATCCCTCTTTCTATCTATGTCATTGGTACCAATGTGAACCATAACCTCTGACTGTTCACCCTCCCCCTTCAGAATGCCCTGCAGCCATTCTGTGACATCCTTGACCCTGGCACCAGGAGGCAACACACCATCCTGGAGTAACATCTATGACTGCAGAAGCACCTGTCTGCACCCCTCACTGTTGAGTCTCCTACCATTACTGCTCTTGTACCCCCCCCACCCCCCTCTGCAGCTGAGCCACCCACAATGCCATGAACTTGGCTCTGGCTGCAATCTCCAGAGGAACCTTCACCCTCACCGTTTTCCAACACAAAACGGTTCTCGAGTGAAATGCATTCTGAGGCTTTCCTGACTACCATGCCTGCCTCTCTTCTTCTGACTAGTAGTCACCCATTCCCTCTGACTGCACTTCCTGAAGCTGCGGAGTGACCACATCTAAAAAAGTGCTATCCACGTAACCCTCAGCCTTGTGGATGCACTGCTGTGTCTTGGGCTGACGCTCATGCTCCAAAACCCGTTGCTCAAGCTGCTCAAGCCAGTGGCTCTTCTTGCACATGTGGTCATCCAGACTGCAAGGAGTTTCTAAGAATTCCCACATGCTGCAGGCCATACGACGCAAGAGACTGAGCTCCCTTGCCATATGTTTTGTTTGTTTTTCATTAAAAGACTTTCCTTACTAAAGTTTCGCTGTTTACACTGCCCCCTCCCGCCCTTACTCCTGTTGTACCTTTGTCCTTTTCCATAATGATGCTAAATCTAACTATATTATGGTCACCATCTCCAAGACAGTCCCCCCCTGCTACTCCATCCATTTGCCCAGCTTCATTTCCTAAGACTAAATCTAGACTTGCATCCCCTCTTGTTGGGCTTGTTCCCTGCTGGCTAAAAACGTTCTCTTGAATGCGAGGATATTTGTCCCAGTCCTGTTCAAGTGATCGTCCAGCTTGTACAGGCCCCATCTTCCCCAGAACTGGTCCCAATGCCTCACAAATCTGATGTCCTCCCTCAGTTTCCCAGTCTCCTGTTTATTTGCTCAGTTCTCCTATTTCTATACTCGCTTGCACATGTCACTGGGAGCAATCCTGAGATTACTGCTTTAGATGTCCTGCGTGTCAGTCTCCTTCCTAGCTCCCTAAAATCTGCTTTCAGGACTTCACCCTTTTCCTTCCTAAGTCATTGTCACCTTGTTTATTTACTGCCATACCTTTTAGTCTATTTATCCCAATCAACATTAGCCAACTTTCTCTCCCTGATACCCATGTAAATGGCTTTGTTTAAGTTTAAAATTCTTGTTCATTATTGGAATATTCGTTTTAAAACTTAACATGGAATCCATTGGTATTATGATCACTATTTCCTGGTGGATATTTTACTATGGCATTACTAATTATCCCTACCTCATTAAACAACACTGGATCTACAATAGCTTTATCCCTCATCAGTTCCACAAACATTTCTCCCAGGAAGCTGTTGTAGAAGTTCATCTTCTAGACCACCTTTCACAATTTGATTGTTACGGTGTGTAAGAAGACTGAAGTTTCCCACTGCTTACTTTGCCTTTGTTACAAGCTCTGATAATTTTTTTGTTTAATGCTTTGTCCAACATTATAACTGCTGTTAGGGAGCCTATAAAATCTCTCAGCAGTTTTTTTTTTTTTGAGCCTTGCTTTTCCTAAAAAAAACCACCCATACTAATTTACTTTCTGATTTTCTCAACCAAGTCCTTTCACACTAATGTGTTTATGTCACAGTGCATTCCTTAGATCAGGTATGGCCTGTGGGCTGGATGCGGTCTCTGAGGCATTTTCATCCGGCCCACCAGTCGATGGACTCAAACGTCCAAGACTTCCCGGAAAGAATTTTGAAAAATGCTGTGAATCTGCTCATCCAATCGCAGGTTGGTTTCTCTGTGCATTGGCTGCTGGCTGCCTAACAGCAGGAAATGCATGGAGAAACCAACCTGTGACTGGACAAGCTTCAAGTAATCAGTTGCCAGGTAAGTTTTAACATCTTGGTTCTTGGTTTCTGGCTGGAGAGCGCAGAGCAATAGGTAAGTTCAGCAGGGAGCAGCTACAGAAAGTCTGGAGGTTCTCGGAGCTGGCGGGCCTGGGAGGGTGGTGGCTGCTTGGAGCTGGTGGGCTTGGAGGGTAGTGTTTGGAGATGGTGGAGGGATGTGCATGGTGGACCTTGAGCTCGGGAGACCCAGGCCTCTGCTTAAATTACCACCAGGTTGGGGGGTTGCTCAGAGTTGGTGACCCCCAGACAGTGATCGGCTTGGAGGGGAACCTACAGGTGGTGGTGTACCCACATATCTGACCTTTCTAGGTGGCAAAGGTCACAGGTTTGGAAGGTGGCAACTGAGTTGCTACATAATTACCACGAGCAGCCTATTAATTGTCTTCTATCGTGTATTATTGGACACTCCTCATTGACCAAAACTCCTCATCAACTTTTGAGATCCCTCTTATTATAAAGATAATATTTGGTTTTGATACAGATTGCACCAACCGCAGGGCAGAAAGCTGCTTGCCCCTTTTCTCTCTACAACTAAACTAAGTTTGGACCCTAAGATAAAAGCAAAATACTACGGATGCTAGAAATCTAACAAAAATACAAATAGCTGGAAAAACTCAGCAGGTCTGACAGCATCTGCGGAGAGGAATACAGTTAACATTTCGAGTCCATATGACTCTTCATCAGAACTGAGGAAATATTGAAATGAGGTGAAATATCAGCTGGTTGAGGGGTAGGACAGGTAGAGTTGGATAGAGAGCCAATGATAGGTGGAGGCAAAGAAGAGATTGCCAAAGATGTCATAGACAAAAGAACAAAAGGGTGTTGACGGTGGTGATATTAGCTAAGGAATGTGCTAATGGTGACTTTAAGGATAGAAAGCAGGACGAGCAAGTGACAGCCCTAGTGGGATGGGGTCGGGGGGGAAGGGATTGAAATAGGCTGAAAGGTGGAGATGAAACAATGGATGGAAATACATTTAAAAATAATGGAAATAGGTGAGAAAAGAAAAATAAATTAAAATGATAAATTATTGGAAAAAGGGGGATCGGAAAGGGGTGTGGGGATGGAGGAGAGGGTTCATGATCTGAAATTGTTGAGCTCGATGTTAAGTTCAGCAAGCTGTAAAGTGCCTAGTCGGAAGATGAGGTGCTGTTCCTCCAGTTTGCGTTGAGCTTCACTAGAACATTGCAGCAGGCCAAGGATGGACATATGGGCATGAGAGCAGGGTGGTGTGTTGGAATGGCAAGCAACAGGGAGGTCTGGGTCATGCTTGTGGACAGGCCGAAGGTGTTCCGCAAAGCATTCACCCTGTCTGTGTTTGGCCTCTCCAATATAGAGGAGACCACATTGGGAGATGCTGTCAGACCTGCTGAGTTTTTCCAGCTATTTTTAAGTTTGGACCCTGCTTGCCTATAGCAGACTATCTATCTGCAACAGACAGAAATTCTAAAGAAGGCTCCAATCTCTATAATAAAAACAAAAAAACTGCGGATGCTGGAAATCCAAAACAAAAACAGAATTACCTGGAAAAACTCAGCAGGTCTGGCAGCATCGGCGGAGAAGAAAAGAGTTGACGTTTCGAGTCCTCATGACCCTTCGACAGAACTGTCGAAGGGTCATGAGGACTCGAAACGTCAACTCTTTTCTTCTCCGCCGATGCTGCCAGACCTGCTGAGTTTTTCCAGGTAATTCTGTTTTTGTTTCCAATCTCTATAGCAGCCTTCCAGAAAAGAAGCAGTAACAGCTATAACTTTAAACTTTTCCAGCCAAGAACCAAAGTTTTTGGATTGCTACAGCCAGATATTCGCAACCAGTAAACTCTTTATATCTTTGTCTTTTCTGATTGAATTGTAATTTGGCCAAAAGTTAACTTCCTTTACTTTGTAACTTGTATTTTTGCATGCTTGTATGTGTCGCAACAGTCAGGGCTAGTGTTTACCTTTTTAAATCTTTTTTAATATCTTTACCTGGTTGCGTTTTTAGCACATTTTAAAAACTCCATACTTTTTTAAACTCAAGAAAAACTGTCTGAATTGAGTTCTTTGTAATCAGCATATAAATAGTTAAGTACAGAAATAGAATTGGCATCTTCATCTTTTTAAATTTCAAAACCTGTTACAATCAATTGAGTAGGAAAAAGAGGGTGAGTCATTAATGACAATGTAAAGATGTTAGTGGAATGAAATTGCCTCTTGCAGAATAACGTTCCTCGCATGATGCACCATAATACAAACTGATCTAAGAGAAAGCTCAGCTCCTTGGTTTATAGCATTTTAGCTTTTAATTCAAATTTATCCAGACAATGGGTTCAGGAAAAGACAGGTGGTTAATTTAGAACAGAACTGAAAGGCTCAACTACAAAATTAACGAGGCTAGGAACTAAGTTTAAAGATTATAAGTGACAAGACAATGGGCACCTGGAAGATGAAAATGCTCCATTTCTTGACCTTCATTTGTACCACCATTCGCAAGTTCTCCACCAAGACCTTAGAATCAGCAACTGACTTGAATTAGACTAGCCAAATCACCAACATAGCTACAAAAGCAGAATCATGTGTGGCTAACCTGGGTGTAAGAACTCACCACCTCATGCTTCAAAACTTCATCTGCAAATCTTGGGAGTGTGTGAGACAATTCATAATTGAAGCAGGTCAGCATTTTGGGCAGAGCAGTTTACTGCCACTGACGTCAAGATATTCCTGCTCTCTGAACAGCATACTGTAGCAGCAATACCCACCTACACCCTCTAAAGCAGGCTTGTCCAATCTTTTCACTGGGATTTTGTGGGGGCACATATCAATTTTTCCCTCACTTGTTGGGGTCGATGAGCAGATTTTGGAAAAATAAGGATTGGCACAACATTAAATGTGAATTTCAAATGGCCTCCTGCAGAATAATGTTCCTCGCATGATGCACCATAATACAAGCTGATCTGAGAGAAAGCTCAGCTCCTTGGTTTATAGCTTTTTAGCTTTTAATTCAAATTTATCGAGACAATGGGTTCAGGAAAAGACAGGTGGTTAATTTAGAACAGAACTGAAAGGCTCAACTACAAAATTAATGAGAGCTTGGCCTAAATAGCCAAGTGGTTATGGTACTGGGCTTGTAACTCCAAGATCAAGAGTTCAAATCTCACAATGGCAAACTATGAAACAATGTAACTTCATCTGAATAGGAACAGATGGAAACGTGTTTGTACTCGAAAGAGTTACAAAATTAACGAGGCTAGGAACTATAAGTGAGCCCCGCTCCCGCGCTCTCTCCGTTTTGTCAAAATCCTGGAAATCCCTTCCTAACAGCACTGTGGCTGTACTTACATCGCATGGACTGCAGTGGTTCAAGATGGCAGCTCACCACCACATTCTGAAGGGCAATTAGGGATGAACAATAAATGCTGGCTTAGCCTGTGATATCCACATCCAGTGTCAGAATAAAAAAAAAGTCTGGGTTTATTGTCTTGGAGGAACCCTCGGACATTAGTAGGTATGAAATTCCCCAGATGGGGAATTGGCCAGGCTTAAGATAAAAGCAAAGTACTGCGGATGCTGGAAATCTGAACCAAAAACAAAAATTGCTGGAAAAATTCAGCAGACCTGACAGCATCCATGGAGAGAAAGACAGAGTTAATGTTTTGAGTCCAGTTAACAATTCTTCAGAACTGTCTAGGCCTGCCCTTGTGTTTTTTTTTATTCGATGGCTAGGCCAGCATTTATTGCCCATCCAGAATTGCCCTTGTTCAGAGGGCATTAAAGAATCAACCACATTGCTGTGCATCTGGAATTACATATAGACCCGACCAGGTAAGGACAGCAGATTTCCTTCCCTAAAGGACATTAGTGAACCAGATGGGTTTTTACGACAATTGGCAATGGCTTTGTGGTGACCACCAGCCTTTTAATTCCAGATTTTTACTGAATTCAAATTTCACCATCTGCCATGATGGGATTCAAGCCTGGGTCCCCAGAGCATTATGCTGGGTCTCGGGAATACTAGTCCAGTGACAATACCACTGTCACCACCTCCCCACTTTGCAAGTTTCCAGAAGCTTTGACCAGCTTGCAGTTGCAGAAGTCAGGTGACCTCTGACGGCCATCTTAAGTTAGTGTCTTTCTCAGCAGTTGAAACTGCTTTTTTTAAAAAAAACTTCAATGAGAGTCCAGCCGTGAAATTAAAATTTAGTATTTGACATCGGCACACTTCCGTAAGAACATCCATCGTTAAGAGAATTTGTATCTATACATGCCTTTCACAACTTCGGTATGTCCAAATCTCTTTATAGCTGGTGAAGTATTTCTGATGGTTTGTCGATATTGAAAAGTAGCAATTGTGGCAGCAAATATTATTCATTGCAAGCTCCCACAATGAAGATAGAGCCATCTTCCATTACCAGAAGTATCAAATTTAAAACAAATCATAATTCTGGAGTTTTATAGCTTTGCATTTTTGAATGCTTAAAGATCTTTGACATCCGGTATATTTAATACCATGCTATGGATAAACAACAAACTTGTTGTTGACTGTGTTGCTTTGTTAATAGCCTGACCTTCTGGTTGAGTGATTTTTCAGTTGTTTATCATACCTATGGACATCTTGCATTTTCATGCAAGATTAAGTTTTTAGAGTTCAACATAAATATGTCAATCTATTGTACTAATCAGCTAGAGATTGGCACAGAATATATCATTAACTCTTTTCTTCTCCGCCGATGCTGCCAGACCTGCTGAGTTTTTCCAGGTAATTCTGTTTTTGTTTTGGATTTCCAGCATCCGCAGTTTTTTTGTTTTTAACAGAATATATCATGTCTTGTTCCAGTCATATTGCACTACTGGTCTGCAATGGATCGTGTTCACGTTACAGGTATGGCAGCATTGTAGTTATGTTACTGGTTTAGCAATCCAGAGGTTTGGATTAATGGGGACATACTGTAGTTCAAATCCCACCATAGCAGCTGGGGAATTTAAATGTTTGTTTTTCATTCCAGTTTTTTTGTGTTACAGTCCCTCAGTTAGTGACCAGTAACTTTTTGTTTCAGGTAGGTCAAAGCCCAGAACTTCACATCTCCGGATGGACGTACACCAGGGGTAATTCCGCCCCCACCAGGCACACCACCCCCCCCCCCACCCCAGATATGTTGTGTGAGACCCCCTCAGAAGTCTCCACACAGGGCTATGCAGGAATTGCCCAGGAAGTTTGGACTTCTGATGGGTAATTTCCCCTGCATCTGGAAGCCTCTGAAACTTCATTAAAGTTGGAGACTCCAGATAATTCCAACTTGCTTACCAGAATAGTTACCCAGGAAAAGTGAGAAGGATTAAAACCTGTTCTAACTCCGGGGTAAATAAACTACTGATCCCTGGCCCACTCTGACCCGACTAACCTCCCAGCTACCTGACCCAAATGCCCTGCCCCGATGACTCCCTCTCCCACTTGCCTGCCTCCATTAACTTCTCTCTGTCGCTTCTCCAAAAGTGGCTTTAGGACATTTAAACTTACAGTAGCTACTCCCATTTAAAAAAAAAAGGGGCATGCATGGCTTTGCCTCCCTGATGCCCTTGCACTAGAAGGAAGGATTTCACAAACAGACATGCTCTATTTGTGTGACAGATGATGTGAGCTAGGTGGATCAAATCCACAAGGAAAAGTTGTTGCGGTCACAACTGTTTTGCAATTTGTACTTTATTTAGAGATGTGTGCCCTGAATTCAGAAGTAATATGACTATCACGACTTGAAGTGTTTTAGAAAACTAAATTAAACATTTTATTAAGAAAAGGAAAGAGTTCAGGCCTACACATTACTACTATAATAACTCCTAAAACTCCTAATTAATCTGGCTCCCAGTTACACACCCATTAAGGCAACAGTAAAAAAAAAAACAAATAGATTTAAACAGACCCAGACAAAGTTACATGATACCCTGTAGAATTCAAAGTGAGTTTTCTCCACTTCAGCTCCTGTAGACAGCAACTTGATGCACAGTTGCTGGAGTCTTTTCACACTTGTGTTAGATCTTAGAATTCCTTCTCCCTCTGAAACATAGCCTTCTCTCCTTTATCCAAGTTTTCCCTTTTTAATGCAAATTCCATTGTTCCAATATGTCTTTGGAACTTTACCCCTTGTAATACAAATCTTTTCATAGTACTAATTTTATCTGTAACCTCTGGGCAAAATAAACACATTGTTCGGCTTAGCTTCTTCTAGCTAGGTGTAACATCCAGCCATCTCTCTGAAATTTAAACTAACCTAATTTATCTAAAAATGCAAATTTTCCTTACACTTCACATTCTAAATCTTCAGCCATGTTTACGTATTTAACATTTCAAATCAAGTTTTTTCCTGATGATGCAAAGCCTCCAGACCAGCTGTTTCCAATTTAATTAAATCACACAGACAGACTCACACCAAACCGCACTATTATTAACCTACTTATACAATAATATGAAAATTATTATATTTACATGACAAATGTCTTCACATGTCTGGGTATGCCTGCTTGCAATCTGCTTGGAGCCTTCTGGAAGCTTGACAAACATTGCCATTGTAAAAGGTTGTGACTTTTGGCAGCTTTTTTCAGCTCCTTGTGTCCATTTGAAAGAAAGATTGGCTTTTTAAATAAAATCTATAATATCACATCTGCACATTCAAAACACTATCTTACACTTTTAATTCATATTTACCTCATGTTAATTCTGAATGTTAACAGGCAAACTATGGCCAAACACACCATACTGCTCACTAAATGGCCAATGTGACCAAGACAGATCCCATGGATTTCTCAGCAACCTACTGAGACGTCAGTGACTTCTGCGAATTCCAGAATCTGGTTAAAAGTCTCTCCCTAATGAGGAGTTAAAATTCAACATTTCCAAAGATCTAGCCTCTGAATTCCCTCAAGCCACTCTGACTTGGACCGCCTCAACAGCTACACACCTGATTCAATCTCTTCTCCTGAGACTGCATTCCATGGGATTCACAAAACTGCACTCCAGCCCCTGATTATCGGCGCAGTTCTAACTCTTTTGCAATCTGCTAGCTTCACTAAGTTGACATTGTCCTGGGTTTCTCCAAACCCCAGTCTCCAGGCTGCACCAAACTATAAGTGGTTCCCAGGGCTTCTGAGCCCTAACTGTCTTCAGCATAGAACCAGTGACTTTCCACCACTTTCTCAGCTCCTCACGACTTGTCCCCGAGCCCCAACTGCCTGGAGGATGCTAACAGCTCCCAGGCCTTCTCTGTAAGCTGCAAACCTCATGGGTCCAAACTGCAACCAACACCCTCTGCCAACAAACACTCAGATAAATTGGAGCCAGAGAACCTTCTTAAACAACACCCATATCCATGATCATGTAGCTCTTCATCGTTCACTAATTGCTTTAAAACTAATTTAGCTCTCCTGAAACAAGCTATCTCTCTGGACTGTACTTCTTTGCAAGCAGTATAGACATCACATCTCCAGTTCTGCAGCTAAGTAAGTCTGCCTGCAATCAATGCTGTCCTTGTCAGTGATGCCCTTATCCCATGAATAAATAAAACAAAACTGTGGTGTGAACCTGTCTGCAAATCGTGCTGCCCGATGACTCATTTAGGTATATGTGCTTGTGCCGATGTAAAAAAAAAACTCTTCCCTACAAGTAAGCTTTAATCTTTTGATCATGGGGTTGTCACTCACACTAATGTTCAACATTTAAAAACAATTTTTATAATTATAAAGAGTCTTGGAGATCCATTGGACTGCTTAAATCAAGCTCGCAAGTCTTTTAGAGGGCAACTCGTCACCTTCCTGAGAGCAATTAGGAATAAGCAATAATACCAGTAACTCCTTCACATCCTGTGAAAGAATGAAGAAAAAATCATGTTGGTTCCCTACTCCTAATCTTGAAATTGTGCAGTGTGTGCTAACATATAACATTTAAAGTTACAAAGTATCCTGGAGATCCATTTGGATTGCCCAAGTCAATTTTAAAACTGACTTCATATCATACCAGATTTATACCCCAAAGATCACGAAGCCCATGAGAGAATGCCCTTTAGAGGGGCCGTCTATTACTTAGCATCAGTGAATTCTATACTCTGTTCATCCTCTTTTATATCAATACAGCTGAAACCCTGATGTAAAATAGGCAGTGTAATGTGATACTCATCTGACCAAACACAGCCTTTTTGTAAAAAACAAAACTGCGGATGCTAGAAATCCAAAACAAAAACAGAATTACCTGGAAAAACTCAGCAGGTCTGGCAGCATCGGCGGAGAAGAAAAGAATTGACGTTTTGAGTCCTCATGACCCTTCAACAGAACTCGAAGCTTTTTTGTAGGTCAGATTGTTGAATATTTGGGCCACTTGCAAGCTGAAAGACTTTACTTTGTCATGGTTCAGGTTCACTAGGCTGGCTCAATAAATCAAGTCTTGCACAAAAAGCTTGAGGCAGAGGTGCATTGGGGAAAGGCCACTCTCTAAGGCCTTTCTGCCATAGTACCCTGAGGGGCTAGAAAAATTGTAGAACCCCTTCAGGCTGTATGCCTAACAATGAATATGAAAACAAAAGTATTGAAATTGAATTGAGGCACCTTCAGAGAGGAACATGCTGTATGAAGGAATGTTGAATTGTATTGCACTTTTTGTAATTTTTCAATTTGAAATGTTTTGCCCCCCAGCCTGTGTGCCTGATATGGAATGTATATTTAAAATATCCAAAGAATTACAATTGTATATAGTCACCTAAGAGTGGAACACACTGTATGGAGACAAGTCGAGTTTTATGGCACTTCCTGTAATTTTCACATTGACGTGTTTTTTAACGTACGATTACAAATGTTATGAAAAAAGTGTATTTTTGGAAAAAATAAATAAATTAGGACTTGCATTTATAAAATACTCTTTTCACTATCTTTGGAGATCCAAAATGCACTACAGATATCTAAATACTTTTTGAATGCAGTGTCATGACTGTGCAGTTAGTTTTGGATATTGTGGATTTTTAAGGAAAACTGTTAAAAGGGCTTTTTAAAAGTTAAAGGTTTTTTAAAGAGGCTAGTTGTAGCAGACAGCTGTCTCTGCAGATGATTGCTTAAACATTGTCCCAGAATCGGTCACCATGAGAGTTGTGAATAGTTCAAGATTCCTTGGACAACACAGTTGAATTTTCGAAAGGTGTGATAACATGGAACTAGTTCGACTCCTTCAACACGCTGTGATTTAATTAATTTCTTTGCTTTGTGGAACAATGACTCACCTAAATTAACATATCAACTGCTTTTGAGTTTTGAACTGAAAGCCTGGCTGAGAACAGACATTTTTTGCAGAGAGCTCTGAAGACCTCGAAGTCAGTTCCAGGTCACAGCACAGTTGAACTAACTGTAAGCAGCATGGGAGAGCTGGGTTTCTCTTGGCCGCTGGGAGTCACAGAGAAAGTTGTCCAAAAATCATTACTGTTCTGCTGAAAAAGGAATCTAGGCAGTCTTCGTGTTGAGCTGGCAGTATCAGTTAAGAAAAGGGGCCTTCACTCACTCCTGGAAGCTGCTCTACCTGCTGAGTCCACCTGAAAAGGCAAACACTGAGTGGCTGCTGAACACAAACCCTTCACCCAGACACATCAACTGCAAGCAATGGGCCTGCAATGGTATCTTAAAAAACTGAACTGAATTTCATCTTGTGTTGTTCTATCTCGAATTGATTTTAATCTGTGTAACTTTGTTATGAAATCCAAACTTGTCATTGGTTGGAGGCTGGGAACTACAAACCCCAGCATGTCCCTGCTGGGGCCAATGGAACTTGGATTGTAACTTTTCAGCCAGTGGTGCAGTACTAAACTGTTCTTCAGTGCTACACCAGAGTGTCTGAGAGCTTTAGAGCAGGGGTTGAACCCATGACTTTCTGACTGAGGTAAAAGTGCCATCATTGAGCCAAGACAGTAACGATCTCAGTTGTGACTCAAATTTGGGCATTCTCGATACAAAAGGAAGAGAACAATAGCTGGTTACACTATTCCCTTGTGAAATGATTGGAATTAAAGGATATAATATTGCATTGGTAAGCAATCTAACATCTCAGTCCATTGTTGAATTGTCCTGCTTTTTCGCTTAGTATTATGTAATTTTTTTAGTCATAAACAATTACCTGGTAAATTGCTATTAAAACCTTTTACAGCCAGAGAGAATGAAAGCTGGAGTGCTGCTCACCTGACAATCAACTACTGTAGTCTTTTCTTGCTGATCACTGAGCTGTTTGTCCCCTACAGCCTTTCCATTTAAAAATGAAACACCATATATTTTAAGTGGGTCATCATTGGAATCTTGTAGTATGAGGAGGACTTGCTTTTTATGCAGCACCTACTTTATGACTTTAAGTGAAGTGTCACTGTATAAAGTCAGTAGCAGATGTAAGCAAATTATTTATGTGACTTAGTGATAGCTTGCCACAATCGTTTGCATGGTGTTGGACTTGAAACTCATTGTGTTTCTTTTGAAGGAGGATTTGAATGTGAATGATGTATTTTGACTTTTTGTATATGCCGAAGTATGATTGATTCCCATATCTCAGTGCTCATGTAACATGCTGTGCTGTTAATAGTGCATTAGTCAATTTGACAAGTGTTAAGTACCCAAAAGTGTCACATGTTTGACCTTGAGAAAGGCGCACCAGTTGTAGTGTCTTACTGCTTTATTTTTTAAAATACATTTTGGATTAATTGTACAATGAGTTAAGATGAGAAACCCCAGCCTTCAACAGTTTTTACCTATTTTCCTGATAAGATATTTGCTATCAGCAGCTTAAAGTAGGAATGGATTATACCTGGTTTTTGTCTTCTGTGTCCTATTGATATATTTTTTTGGGGGGGTCTATTTTTGTTGTAGTAAGATCATGCGTAAGGCAACATTATTCAGCCAATTTGTTTCCAGCTGTGGCTGCCCATTGAGCACTGGAAGGGGAGAATTAACTAGATTTTACTGCAATGACATAGTGTGATAGGACAGAATATTCAACATAGTGTTTGTTAGTCACTTGTTTGTATGCCATAAATCCTTGACATATACGTAACCACAAGGCTGGCTCCGTGGCAGAGAGACTGAAGGAACTTGACTTCACCCTTGTGAAGGGCAGGGGGTTGGGAAAGAGACAATTGAGATCTTAGAGGGAGATTAAAAAGGAGGAAACTGACATTTTCTATAAAGCCTTTCACTTTCTCAGAACACCCCAAGCTGTTTCACACCCAGTGAATTAATATTGTGCAGTCATTTGTATGTAGATAAATGCAGCAGCCAGTGTCAACCAGCAAGGTTGCACCAACAGCAATGAGAGAAATTACCGCTCAGTCTGTGTGGTGTTAGCTGAGGAATGGGTATTGACCAACACACTGGGAAAACTGCCCTGATGCTCTAAGAATAGTGCCATAAGATTTTTTGCGTCACCTTGCACAAGAAGATGGGACATGGTTCACCATCTGGTGACATCCCTGGCATAGCAACACATTTTCAGTATTGTATTGAAGTTTAGCACAGTAAATGATATGGAGAAAGTAGATCCAGAAAATTAATTATTCTAATTAAGTTAGAGTAAGCCATGGAGACTGTAAGTCAAACTTGTAGATTTATGAAATCCTACTTTGCACAAAGCATGGATTTCTGTGTGCTGCATGGAAAAGAGGGGCCTTAAAATTAAACAATTTGAAACCACAAACACAATTGAGACCATTCTAAATGAATATAATAAATGGCCTCCTTCACCTATATTTATCTCTTGATGTGAAATTCGAATCCAAGTTCCATTTAATTGGCATTTACTAAGAGATTGCTCTTCTAATTTTGAATTTATCCACTAATAACACAACGTCATCTTTACATGGAAAATCTTTGTGCCATTTGAGTTAGCAGACAGGGCCATTTCATACCTGAAAGACACCACTTCTCATTACTGTACTTGAGTTAGTCGAGACCATGCCCAACATCTGGAGTGTGACTTCTCAAAACATTCTAACTCTGTTCTGTGGTAGCACTCAGATGCAATGGCGTGGCCTTAGAAATATTTCCATGTTGGTATGGTAGTAGAATTGGGATGAAACAAATATCCAAAATTTGTTTTTATGCAACAATGGGCAAGATTGAATTTTTTTAATATGTAGATATATTTCAAAAAACTTTGACAAAATAATTCTACATTGTACCCTGCCAGTGTGGTATAAATATGGGTAGTAATGTGAGGTATAAACTGTCGTTATGCTGCTTGCTGGGGAGGTGGGTGATTACCAACAGTTGGCTGAAAGCAGCTAATCAAATCAAACTGTAGGAGAGAGACAATGGGATAGGCTAGTTTTTAAAAAAAAGCGCCAAAAATTTGAACGAACAAATCAAAATGGTAAGACAGTGTGGAACCACCTTTTGGCACTTAGTTTACATAGAATCAGAGTTTTACAGCAGAGGAGGTTACCATTCGACTCATGGTGCTTCCCCACAATTATTACCTTCCCACACCAGCAAGTGAAGCAGCCAAGTGCTGAATTTTGGCATGCCACCAGTGCCAGCTAAACTGCAAAGGCTGCATGGAATTACGTGCTTCCCTTTCCACATGGTGATCTCAGCAGAAGTGGAAAATGTATCCTTACGATTTAACTTCGTGTCTGCAGATTATTGAAATCAATGAAATCATAAGCTAATTGCTGATACGATAATGAAGTTTATGGAATTAAAAATTGTCTCCTGGCAAAATTGTGTCCTGTCAAAAATAATAGCACAACTGAGGTAAAGTCTCTCTTAACTGCACATTGATGTAATTGATGAGAAATCTGTAATTGTTACATTAAAGTTTTGAAGATAAGATCTACATTGATAGTTACACAAATTCTGTACCAAAATCTCAAATTGAGCAGCTGAATCTCCATTGGACTAGCCTTATCTACACCCATTGAGGGACCCAAGCAAATGATCTATTGGGCCAGCTCTTGTCACTTAAATTGAGACCAAATCATATCTAACACTATTGGTGCACAAACATGTTATGACACATTCATGCAGTATTATGTTCCTACATGTGAACAATGGGAGATTTGAAGGAACCCTGAGCATGAGCTTAAACCTCTGGCTCAAGGGAATTGATGTAACTTCTCGACTCAACAAATCTCCCCTAGCTTAACCAAAACAAAAATAAAAATACCTGGAAAAACTCAGCAGGTCTGACAGCATCTACGGAGAGGTGAAATATTTCACCTCTCTTCTATTTTTCCTTAGTTCTGTTGAAGAGTCATACAGACTCAACATTAACTGTATCCCTCTCAGCAGTTGCTGTCACACCTGCTGAGTTTTTCCAGGTATTTTTATTTTTGTTTTTGATTTCCAGCATCTGCAGTTTTTTGCTTTTATCCCCTATCTTAACGCTCATTGATTTGAAAAGAATTTATTTAGCTCCCAGCTTAGTCATTTGAAGTAAGTACATAACCTGCTTCTCACCCATGCCTGCATTTTGTGAATGTGAAATGTAAGTATAAGTTTTGCCTGTTAAATTTACAGTGCTGAAAATACACTTAACATTTTTTCTTCTGTTTGGAAATTTCTAGCGTGAAAAGGACAGCAGTGTCCATGATCATGAAGTAACACAATGTGATCCCTTCTCTTGTGTTACTGTTGCAACATGCTTCAAAGACATTTTAAAAATATTACTATATCACTCATCAGTTTGCTCATTCGAGCATGCAGCATTGGAAGAATTTGAAATTTAACTGATTAGAGAAAAATAATGGTATCCCTCATTTTATTCAAAACTTGGTGCCTTTGCAGTGACCTTGAACTTGAGACATTAGCATTTAAATTTTAATTGCATTTGTACCATCCTGTTACATAAGACTGAACTTTGTTAGCTGGATTGTCATTGAATTAAGCATTTTTGTACCGCCTAACTGATTTAATTGGGCTATTGTAGATGTTTTTAGTTGGGTACATCAAATCACTGGTTTTTATGGTGTGGAGGAAATCAGCTTATGCACTTTCACTATTTTTAGTTCCTATTCCATCTGAGTTGACAGTACAGCATCAATGGACTTTACAGATGACTAAAGCTGCATTCAGCTGGGGAATGTTTGAGCACTGATAATGTTGTCTAATGTTTTTTACCCTCTATAATCAAATAAGTAAAATTAAACTATGACATGGGCACTAGACTTTTTATTTCCTGTTGGATGTGATATGTGCTTTGGAACAATTTTATACAAATATGTACATATTGCATAAAGAAACCAATTTCATAGCTTTATTTCGATGCTTGTCATTTTTGGGGGTGTGCAAATGCTGGGATGTTTGTTGCTCTTGGAATTTTCAATATTTTAATCTTGAAGTAAAAATGTTATGTTGCTTAGAACATAAACAGTTTTATAAATGATCCGATCTGTACAATTAACAGAGCACACCTTTCAACTTTTTCTAATGTATGCTAGTGTTGTACAGCCAATCAACTAGGTATGACTACAACCAGTGGAGAAATTTCCCCAATTCCCATTGACTTCAGTTTTGCCAGGACTCCTTGAAGCCTTACTTGGTCAAATGCTGCCTTGATGTCAAGGGTAGTCACTCTCACCTCCCCTCTTACAGCTACTGAGAATCCATTACACTTCCACAAGTATGTGAAAAGGAAGGCCCTCAAATAATGTTACAGTATCAATATGGACTTATTGGACCAAATCTGGCTGGCGCACCACATCTCATGACTCTGATGTTAATTAGATCTTTTCCTGCGTCCTTCAACTTGAATAGAATTTCCACTGTGACCTGGTGGATGTGCAAGCTTATAATAGCACAGCGAGGACAATGGAACATCTGGGACTTTGGTGAACAACAGGATCAGCAATGTATTTAAACCAATGAGACTTAAGGATTCGGGGGAGGGAAAGAGCCTGGTCTGAGAAGGAGGCTGAATTCAAGTGCAATTGGGTACAAAAACAGAATGGAGAGAGAGATTGGTTTGAGAGAGAGGCAGTTTTAAAAAAAAAATACATTTAAATTTGTTTGACAGCTACCAAATGTAGGAATGAGTTTCAACAGTTAAGTTGTCCCCTTGCTGGACTGGCGAGTTGACTGGCATAACAACGGCACAGAAATGGGCCATTCAGCCTGACCTGTTCATGCCAGCGTTTATGCTCTACTTCAGCCTCTTCCCATCTTTCCTCCTCTAAATCTATCATCATCATCATCCTCTATTCCCTCCTCATTCTTGTCCAGATTCCCCTTAAATACAACTATGCTATTCACTTCAACCCTCCCTGTGGTAGCAAATTCCATTGCATTAAAGAGACCATTCAGTGGAGTACATACCTCTGCCATGCTGTTTTAACTCAATGCTATTACAATTACACAGCTCTTCCTTGAACCTTTCCTTACCTGAATTATGGTCCGAAACTACAAAACTATGAAAAGATAACATTTTTTTATTAAGAGCTTCCATCTCACTGAGGAAGCTTTAGGCCAATTCACATCAACAACCTGCTCTGAAAACTCGGCTCACGTTTTGACAGTTGTAGCAAATTCCACTAGCAGCTGAGACAATCCACAAGATTCTAAATAAAACAACCCACAATGTTCTTAAACAAAAATCAATTTGCCCCCATCTCTCAATATTAACGAATTCTTTAAAAAAAAATCATGGATCTAAACCAGGAGGGGGGGGGGGGAAATGTGAGGAAAAACTTTTTTACCTGAGGGTGGTGACAGTCTGGAATGCGCTGCCTGGGAGGATGGTGGAGGTGGGTTGCCTCACATCCTTTAAAAAGTACCTGGATGAGCACTTGGCACTTCATAACATTCAAGGCTATGGGCCAAGTGCTGGTAAATGGGATTAGGTAGGTAGATCAGATGTTTCTCACATGGTGCAGACTAGATGGGCCGAAAGGCCTCTTCTGCTCTGTGATTGAGAGTCCAGATCCACATCATCTTCAGAAATGAAATCTGTTCTTTCATGGGCCATATCCTATCAGTGTACTAAGTTTTGTTTAAATCCATCCCTTAGATTTTGAGCTACCTTGTTTACAAATAGACTAATCAACAGAAGTGAAAATATTAACCCCACCCGCCTTCAGTGGCAAAGGTAATGATGTTGCTAAGAGTACTTATGCTGTAAAGTAGGAGCCCTAACTTTGAGGCCAGTTTAATGGGGAATGAATGTACCAATCCAGCAAATTTTTAAAATAATATGGAGATTGATGGCGAGATGCTGGTTGAGTGAGGTAATCAGAGGAGTAACAGAAATTGGAGATTCACAGCTCGTGGCCTATTTCTTATTTACCCAAACAAATAATCAGATTTGCATGTTAATAATTGCAGGTATCATTAACACATTATTTTTCTAGGAGGATTTGGCCAATATAGTGTGACATAATACCCCAAGGTAGCTCGAGTGATGATAGTTGTTATGGCAGGTGGATGGTAAATGCCAAGCTGCCTAAATCCTAGAGGGAAATTTGAAGCAGCTGCCACAACTATTTGTAATTTGTACTTAGTTTGAGATGTGGGCTTTGAATTCAGTAAAAAGGCAGCCACCAGGTCTTAAAGGTTTAATTTAGTTTTGTAAGAAACCTATATTAAAAGAAGAAATGATTTTAAGCACATACAGTGATCTACAAATTACTACAATGATAATTTCTAAATCCCCTAATTAGTCTAAACCCCTGTTACACCTCCATTAAGGCAACAATGAGACACAGATTTTAAATCCAGGCAAAGTAATACACAATACCCTGAACAGTAAAATTCCAAGTGAGTTTTTCTCAGCTTCAGCTCCTTGAAGCTTAGATGCTGGAGGCTTTTTACACTTGTTGGATCTTAGAATTCCTGCCCTTACACACAACCTTTGCTCCTTTATACATATTTTCCTCTTTGAATGCAAATTCCCAATGTTTCACTATGTCTTTGGACTTCTACCTCTCTAATAATAATCCATCATAGTACCAATTTTACCAGTAACCTTTGGGAAAAATAAACACACAGTTTCTTAATTTCTCCTGGCCCTGTGTAACATTTCACCCCCTCGTTTGAATTCAGGCTAGTCTGGTATATTTAAAATGCAAATGTTCCCTTTACATCTTACATTGTAAAACTTCCCCCATGATTACCGATAACCTATCTTATCTCCTGATACGTCATAGCCTTCAGACCAGCTGAAGTAGGTTTTCAGACCAGAGAAGTAGATTTGAAATGGTAATTAGGTAAACATATGGAAGTTACAAAGTGAAGTGAAAAGGGGACAATTTGCATTTTTAAAGAAACCGTTCAAAAGGATGGGTAAAATATCACACCTAGCCAGAAGAATCTATATGTGTTTATTTTTTCCCAGCTTACTAATAAAATTGGTGCTTTGAAAGGGGTTTTATTGTTAGAAAAGGGGAATTTCAAAAGACCTTGTGATATAATGAGAATTTGCATTCAAAGAGAAAGATATGTATAAAGGAAGAAAAGGCTGTTGGGAAAGGAGGAGGAATTCTAAGATCTAAAGCCTCCAGCATGTAAGCTTCAAGCTACTGCAAGAACCCAGAGCTGAAAGAAACTCATTTTGAATCCGACTGTCCGTGGTGTGCTTTGCCAGGGTTCTGTTTAAATCTGTGTTTTACTATTGCATTAATGGAGGTGTAAGTGAGTCAGATTAATTAGGGGATTTTATTTTTCAGAAGTTATTATCATAGTAATTTATAGACATATGTATGTGCTTACAATCTTTTAATTAAATGTTTAATTTAGTTTTAGAAAAACTTCTTGAGACACAGTGGTCTTATTGCTTAAATTTGGTTATGACAGTTGTTTCAAGTTTTCCTCTGGGATTAGAACAGCTCAGCATTTAACACCAGCTGTGTCATAATACATGCATGCACACAGATGCAGCCACTATTACTGTACAATAAATTCCAATAACATTATGAAAATTGTCTTCCTGACATAGTCCTAAGCTGGAATTGAGAACGGTACGTGAAAAGTTAAAGAAATAAATTTATTTGAACGTTTGACCACCGATACCCCCAAAGAGGCCTTTAAGCTCAAAGCTTTTTCTGTTAAGCTACTAAACATTTTGTATTCTGCTCATTGTTTAAAGAAGGCACTTAATGGTTCCAAATAGCTCGAGTGTTAGGTCTGTGCAATTTAAACTTCTAATGTATTCAAAGTAATTTTTGAAGCTGCCATTTAATCTTCAATAACCAAATATTGCCTCCAACAAAATCTAATGAAACTGTGAAATTACCAACCCGTATCACAGAACCAAGTATGCTAAATGCAGATGAGTAGTTATTCCTTTTTTTTAAGCTGCGTGTAAAATTGTCATTATGAATTAGCTTGAGGGTCTTGTAGATATCCTATCCTTTACTTTAGCAATTGAT